>NW_019154088.1:24681784-24968581 GCF_002288905.1 Enhydra lutris kenyoni | reverse complement strand
CACTCTGTCTGAATCTGTGCTAAACACTGTTATGTATATTATCTCATTTAATTGACCATATTTGTTTTCCCTACAACTGAATGTGAGACCACTCTGTCTGAATCTGTGCTAAACACTGTTATGTATATTATCTCATTTAATTGACCATATTTGTTTTCCCTACAACTGAATGTGAGACCACACCACTGATCCAGTAAAGATCCAGACTTTGAACCCTTGGTCTTTTTACTCCAAATGTCATGCTCTTTCCACTTTATTTATAATAGCATTACTAAATTTTCATATTTAAGACTGACCAAGACAGCATTAATATGCCATCGGTTTAACTAAACTTCAGATGGGTTCTTCCCAAATGTGGGCCCCTGACCTCTCTTTTCTTAGACCATCTGTTTTAAAAAGCTTGCAGTTGTGAATTCTTTCTCTGATCCTTTGAGATGTAAATCTTGTCCCAGCCTCTTGGCAGTTACACAATCCAAATATGTTTTTCTCAAGGACCTGGAAGCCATCTCTTTGAAATGTCATCATCAGGAAAGAATGCTCTAGTCTCTGGGCCTCTGTAGGAAGGTAGGAGCCTAACTTTCTAAGTGCCAGTTAGCAAACACACTGACTAACCTCCCTCATTCATATCTTCTAGTACTTTCTCAATAATTCACCCAAGCCCATATGTGATCTACCTGCCTTCTGTTTTAGTGGAGGTAAATCCAATCTCTTCTCCCCACTGCAAGAATCTTAATAAAGTCTTCTTGTCTGGTGTAATATTTCTTTTAAAGGTTTATATGAAAAAAAATATTTTAATGTATAAAAGCCATGTTTCTGCCATCAAATATAAATAATGACAGGTATAGCAGTTTTAGTAATTTTTCAATGACTCTTGAATCACATACTATTTTAAAGCTCTCAAGTTAACATAGCCATGGTCTTATTATACCGTCCTGTTTTGTCATTGAAACAAACACCTAACATTGTCTACTACCCACTTCCAGGAAGGGCTATGCACGTGAGCTGATGGGAGCTGTCGGGTTAGCACCATGCCATCTCTCCTTGCTTAATCCCTAAAACATTCCTTTCTTTGCTTAAGGAGTTGGGTTTCTGTCTTTTGCGAAGGAAGGAGTTCTGTTAATGTTCTCATCACTTAAAATGTACTTCTATCACTGCCTTGGTATCCGAACCCTTTGTCTGGAGGTATGTGTAAGAGCAGTTTTGACTCTCCAGAAACTTTAGGGCAGATGGCAGGACTTAGATTTCTGCATCTTCACTCTGGCTCTGTGCACGAGGGTTAAGGAGAAGGAAAGGGTGTACCTTTTCCTGTGTGAAAGACAGTGACTTTTTTTTTTTTTTTAAAGTCCCAAGAGGAGGTACCAGCTGAAAATATTTACTACCAATCCTCAGATTCCAACTTCAAAATTGCCTTATTTCACATATGATTTTTTGTTTTCTCTTTGAGGTACCCAGCTCCCACTGTGACTTTTTCACAAATACCTTTTCTCCTTATCCTGAGAATATTTATACTTTCTTTAATATTTGCTCTCCCTGGGCACCTGGGTGGCTCAGTGGGTTAAGCCGCTGCCTTCAGCTCAGGTCATGATCTCAGGGTCCTGGGATCGAGTCCCACATCGGGTTCTCTGCTCAGCGGGGAGCCTGCTTCCCTCTCTCTCTCTGCCTGCTTCTCTGTCTACTTGTGATCTCTGTCAAATAAAAAAAAAAAAAAAAAAATCTAAAAAAAAAAATATTTGCTCTCCCTTTTGCATTGGCCCTATGGTATCTAAATTTTTATATTCTGGCTGTCTCAGATATTGTAGAGATTTTCTTCAACCCAACTGGTGAAACCTGGCCGCCTACTTGTATTTAAACGTAAAGTACTGAAAAGTTAATGGAAGCTCTCTGTCTGCGTCCCTTCCCACCTACTGGACTTGCCAGTTTCCTTGAAGTACTTCTCTGAACAGCATTACCTTCCATTCCATCTTATCAGTCAGGAATCCTACAGCTTTCTGCCTGTGGGTAGAAGCAAAGCAGCAGGATGGCAGATGCTAAGGGTAAGATGAAGTGTAGGGAGCTAGGAAGTTCATGATTCAATAGGAAGATTGATAGAGCCATGTTCCTGGTTTTCATTTCACTGCTTGATAACTTATTTCATGCTGTGAAGTCCACAGCCTCTCTGCCTCCATTTTGCCTTTTCAGCATGTGTGTGTGTCCTAAGAGCAAGTAGAAGGGGGGAAATGCTAGCCACCTGTTTGCAAGAATTGGCGAGGAGGGAAGGGGAGTTCCTATGCTTTTTATGCACACTTTTTAGGGGGTAGGGGTCTGGAACTTCAAAGGGAAGACATGTAATTCACAGGAATATGAAAAAGTAAATGTTTGGTAAATGAGTGTTTGCTGAGCTACTTAGAAACAGTGGGACATAAAGGACTTTGATCCCATGGGTCTTGCTAGGTTCCTCCCTATCTACCATACCTAGTTCAGATGGTGATGTAATTATCTACAGACATAGTTCTCTTCTTGGAGCAGGTCCTCTAAACTCTTCTGGGGCAGTTGCATGTGGGTGGGGGAGGGGGTAAAGAGCTTTTCCTGAATCTGCTGGGTTTCGATTGCTTTGCAGTTATTTCTTCAAAACAATCTTCATACTAAAGTGGTCCATCTTGGGGCAGCCTGCCCGGGACCCCTATAGCGCTTATATGGATACCTTGTCTCTTCCTTTGTCCTGGTTCCTTTCTTCCTTGTTCCATTCTTTGTCTTTGTCGGTTCATAATTTTAATGGATTTGAGGAAGGTACAGAAGTAGTTGTAAGAGTCCAGTCCACCGTGTTTAACTGTGGGTGCTATCCATTTTTTAATTTAGATTTCCCTTCTTTAGTGCCTATCTCTTTACAGCATGTCTTTTCTAACTAGATTTAACCGCCTGGAAAATAGACACGTCTTCATACATGCTTTTGTGTATGGCATGCGTGCATGTCATCTTTGTGTACGTGTATGGTATTTGTTTTGGGCCTTAGGACTCCCGTATCAGCTGCTTCTCATGGAGCACTCACAATTGCCAGACGCTTCCAGTGGATTCATTCCTTTATGCATTATATCACTCTTGGATCCTAAATATTACTATTATTAGATCTGATTTATAGAGGAGAAAACTGAGATGTTCAAAGGTTAAGTAACTTGCCCAAGATGCGCTATGAAACGGTAGAGCTGGGATTCAAACACAGGCAGTTTGGCCCAGGTCTGTGCCCTGAACCACAGTGGCCCATTGCCTGTCCGCTATATAGATTTTTTTTCCTTTTATTGGTAGGATTATTACAGTAACTGGGAACAATGTTTGCCTAAGAATAGAGATTTGTATCCTTAGGGGAACAGATGGCCAGGGACACTGCGCTGCACCCTCTTATCCCAGCCTAGTGGCGTGCCTCGTCCATAGAAAAATCTCAACGAATGTTTATTCTCTCGCTTTATTTTGATACCCAAACGCAGGAAATTTTATCCGTAATTTGGGCTTTGTACAACTTCTTTAATCTGAAAATATTCTTGCATCTAAAATGTAAGTTGTTTTAAGCGGGGAGGGGAAGGGAGTAGAGGGACCCGTTCTTACGGAGCATTTACGGAGGAATTGTTTACTTCTGGCTTGAAATGGAGAATCTATTATACAAGCCGATTGTTGTATTCCTGTAACCACTTTGCATTTAGATGTACTCTCTTTAGAGTCCACTGTACATGATTTAAGCCATTTAAGTTTAGCTGAGTCCTGGACTGCATCTGATTAAGACAAAACCGCCTCTTATGAAAAGACTGCCTTAAACTTCTGGATGCATTTCAGGAATGAAAATTGTTGTGGCTTTTTTTTCTTTCTTTTTTTTTTTCCCTCACAAAAGATAGAACCCTAAGTCCTTGACTCAAAAAGGGCTAAATGTATATCCCCTTTCCTCCCTTGCAAACACACAGCACACACACCTTGTCATCAGGTTTAAAGTCATAGTCAAGGCTATTTTTTCTGCGTGTAGAATGATAACAAAGGGGAATGAATGCCTTTTCATTGTTGGATCAGGTCATATCTTCCTGCTATCTTTCTCCTTCACTCTGCTAGAAAAGAGCCACCCTTTTTATTTATTTATTTATTTATTATTATTTTTTTAATTGAAGTACAGTTGACACACAATGTTACCTTAGTTTCAGGAATACAGCGTGGGGATCTGACAATTTATATGTGATTCTAGGCTCACCAGGAGTGTAGCTCCCATCTGTCCCCACACAACACCACTACAACACCACTACAATACCCTCCATCATATTCCCTGCTTGGTACCTTTCTTCCTGTGACTTCTTCATTCCACCACCAAAGGCCTGTACCTCCCATTCCCCTTCAAGCATTTTGCCCAGTCCCTCCCACCACTCCCCTCTGGCAACTGTTTTTTAAATAAGAAAGCAGTGAGATTCTTAACATACATTTTGACAAGAGACTCAATTAGTATCAGATTTTTCAATGACTGATGATTTGCATTCACTTCAAAATAGCCTCAAGCCAGGAACTTCTTTCACAAAGCTCACCTGAGGGCTCCCAGTAGGCAGTGACTTTGCCATCATTACTGATCTTTCTATGATTCAAAATAGAAATGATATTTTATATCTTATTTCCCAGCTCCTCAACAAAAATTTCCTGTATATGATTTCGAGCTATCTATGTGTACTCCTCTCAGAGAGGATTAGAGAAATTAGAACCGGTGACCTTTCAGGGTAAAACATGCAAACATAGACGTAGTTTACTCTTTATCTGGACTTAGAGGGTATATTTGTGCCTATGTAGTATATCTGTGTTTTTTCCACAGATAGTGTGTTAGAACTAGATGATAGGGCAAACTGTAAGGGCCTATTTAGCCAGAGTAGCTCCACTTCCCTTGAACAGCCATTTTGTTGTTTATGCAGTAAAACTTAAACTGACCCTGCCCCCCTCTCCCCCACTTACTTAAAAGCAAGTCCGGGGAAACCAGGGAAATATGGTCGACCAGTCCCTGATAGCAGAGCCCAAATACAAGGGTGGGTTAGGTCAGATGGAGATAACAACCCAAATGCAGGGATGAGTTGGGCCAGGTGGAGACATCCAATCAGTGGGGGTGCATACTGTCTCCCTAGCTACCAAGGAGTGTGGGCCCTGCCTTTTGGGCACCCATTCTGACCAAGGAGATAGGCTAGTTCAAATAGCTACTATGGGGTGAATTGTAATTCAGTTGGCCACCCGTGTGTGACCTAGCAAGACTGTGCAGCTTTCTCTGTGTGTTGCAATCTCATTGGCCACCTGTGTGTGGCCAGGCTCAACCACATGGCCTTTGCTCTATAAAAGTTAGTCTGTGAGGTTGGGAGGGGTCGAGCTCTCTGTAAGAGGCAGCCCAGAACGGTCAGTTTGATTCTCCATGCTTGGCGCGAAATAATGCTTTGCTTGACCTTTGCTTTGTATCAGTCTCGCTCCTTTGACCACGGACCTAACAAAACCTGTTTTCCAGTTCTAATAAAATGAAAATGAATAAGACAGACCTTCCTTAAATTTAGCAGGTGATGTCTCATATTTCATAGCAGTATTCAAAACGAGTGGTCATAGGCATATTTAAATTTAGCTTCTGTTTTCGCTTTCTTGCTGTCTCTCAGCGATCTATGAAACTGTTCTCCTTTTATTATTTTCTCAGAGCATTGGTATTATCTCCTCTATGTCCCTCTTGGTTCTTTTTTTTTTCTTCTGGTATATAATTAAATTTCATGAAATAAATATGGATTCATTCTGCTGAATGTTAATATGTTGAACTCTGCTATTAGTTCTGGCCATTTGGGGAATGTTGTAAAAGTCTTTTGGAATTTTCCCAGAACTAATAGGATTCTAAAAAGAAAAATCCATCAATTTACTTCCCAAGTTTGATCGTTGTTGGTTTCTTAATGAAAGAATGTGACCTTTTCTTGATGAACTTGGCATTGATCAGACTCGGACTTGAGAGGTTTGCCCAGAAATTCTGGGGCCACAGGACAAGTGGACGTGCAGCAAGAATCTGGTTTTCCTTCTCAGAATCCATTGCACTGTTCTTACTCTACAAAGTTCTTCTTCACCTTCTTGTCCTCCCCTGTCATTAGCAGGGGAACTACCTCAACACCTGTGTGATTATTTGTGGCACTAGAAAGTACTGTACTTTTAATACAGCCATGCCATTTACATAATGTTCTTTCACACTCAGGAAGTTTTCTCTTCCTCTCAGCGAAATTTGCATCTCAATCTTTCTTCGTTGTAAGAGCCTCCAAAAACCCTTAAATCACAGCTTTTCTGAAAACATGAAAGTTATGATTTGACTTTCCCATTGCCTGTTTATCCATTGGATTAGTGATTTTCATTAACCTCGGGAATTTAAGGAGGCAGAGCTCCTGATTGAGAATAGATCTTTATCATGAAATCAAATTATC
The DNA here is from genome assembly GCF_002288905.1 of Enhydra lutris kenyoni. Taxonomy (NCBI): domain Eukaryota; kingdom Metazoa; phylum Chordata; class Mammalia; order Carnivora; family Mustelidae; genus Enhydra; species Enhydra lutris. The sequence goes on along the minus strand of NW_019154088.1, from coordinate 24,962,162 downwards.
AGATGAAACCTTAATTAGGATTTGCACTGCTGATCAAAGGAACAGCCAAGGGATTATGTGGCAAAAAAGGAAACACAGAATCTGCCCAGTGCCAATGGACAAATTTTCTCTGTGATGCTTTATACATGCTGAAGCAAGTTTTTGGATACATGGCCCACTAGTAAACTAGAAATATGAATCTGTGCTGTTGAAGTGAACTTACTAATTCATTATTTGAGAGTCCTTCCAAAGAGAAATATGAAAGGTGTTGAACTAAAATAAATCTTGGATCTGTAAACTTACTTAATTTGATCCCATACCACCATCTCTGCCTTTATTTCAGCCTATGAAATCATTCATTACAAATGGGGCTTATAAAGGATGAGACCGCAAAGGGAAGGTAGTCCAAACAAGCTTATAAGATTTAGCATGGACCAGGGCCCAAAAAAGGAGCAAGTCTTTGTGTTAGTCTTTCTAGGGATAAGTACAAAGGAATAAAAGTCTGAAGCTAGGTCAGAGGAACCAGCTTGCAGTCTAAAATCAGCTTATGTGCCTGTGCAGCTTTGGCCAGCTACTGGTACAGGACATCTTCTAGCTACAAATTCAGTCTCTAAGGTCCTGAGCCAGGGGGAGCCACGCCTTATCATTAGACTCCTCATCCCCCTACCTTCAGTGAGTTTAGACTTGACCTGTGTTCTTCAAGCTAGTGTGATCCCCCTGGAATTCCTCTCATGCACTCAGCTGATGTTAGCTGATCACCTTTATGCACCAACCGAACAACAGTGAAAAACACACCATTCCTCCCCCCCTTTTTTTTAATTGAAGTGTAAGTGACAAACAATATTAGTATCAGGCATATAGCATAGTGAGTTGGTATTTATATACATTACAAAATGATCACTATGGTAAGTCCAGTTACCATCTGTCACTATACACAGTTTTTAGGTATACAGTTCACTGAACAGATAAAAATTTAAATAATTTTAATAAAAATGGCAGGTGCTATGTTAGAGTAAATATGACAAAGGATACAAGAGAAATAAAGAAGACACTTATCAGATCTACTTGAGGGAGAGGGGGTCATGGATGACTTTAAGGGACTTTAAAATGTCTCATGGGAACATAAAGGGTATGGATAGCTTTGTGGTGGGGAAGTAAGCTGTGAGGTTAGAAAGGTTAGAAGAGGCCAAGTCAGGAAGATTCTTGTATTTCACACCAAAGAGGTCGGAGTTCATTCTTTGGGCAACAAGGGATAAAAGGAAGGTTTCTGAGCACAGGGAAGATATGACCCATTGGGCAAATTAGAAATAACCCTGAGGCCATTGGGGAGCACAGTGTGGAGATGAGTAAGGCTGGAGGCAATCATGTAGTCTAGGCATAGCAAAAACCTGAGCTCTGAGAGTTGCAGAGGAGATGAGGCAGCTTCAGGAGCTGTTAAGGAGATAGGATCATAAAATTTGGGGATTGATTGGGTAAGGGTGGGGGTGGGGGATAGTTAATGAGATGGAGAAGTAAAGGATACCACTCAAGTTTCTTGCCTGGGCAGATGGATAAATGGTGTTCTGGTTGACTGATATAGGGACTACACGAAAAACAGATTTTCCAGAAGGCAGTATATGGTAAATTCAACTCTGTATACATTTGGTGAGGGGCGGCTGCTGGCAACCACATGGAAATGTCCATCGGGCAGTGCACTGTTACGGAACTCAGGAGACAGATCTGAACTGTAGACATTTGGGGTTATCGTTCTAGAGATGATGAGTGAAGTCATGAGGACTGAGAGTAAAGAGAAGAAAACTTACAAGATGTGTGGAGAAAGAGGAGCCCATCTCAGGAAGATGAGCAGAGTCTTCCTCCACTCCCCTGCCTGAGGTGCCTTTGCTGTGGGATTCGTTTTCTGTCTTGGTTTCTGCTTCCCATCCCAGCTTCCTCCCTGCTGGGATGGTATCTCTGCTTGAAACCCTTGGATCACTTTGTGGGCATCCAGAAAGCCCTTACTTACCAAGCCCGTTTTTAGAGTCGATGAGGCATTGTTCCTCTACCACCAGCTGGGGACTGAAATCCAGCTCCAATCCAGTCATATTCTCTTGGGACAAAACTACTTTCCAGCTCTTTCAAAAACTCCTTGTGTTTAGTGCCTTCCACACATACCAGACCAGACTCGTTGGATATCAATACCATTCCAGATTAGACTCAAGACTGTCATGCGTCCTTGGCCTGCTGGGCCCCTCCTTTTTGTATTAAGTATATTTGAACTTTGGAGTTAGACAAACCTCAGTCTAAAATCCGACTCTACCATTATAACTTTGCCACCTTTGAAAACTTACCCTTTCTGAACTTGATTTTCTGTATTTACAAAATGGATTAATAATTCCTACCTGCCAGCACTGTTTTGAGGATTGAATGCTTTGAAGAACCTACACATAAAGTTCCTGGCACTTCTCTGTAAATTAATACATTTTACTTCTTTCTATATTTTTTCCCAACTTGATTGTAAGTAATGTGAGAGCAGTATGATACAGTGGAAATAACAACTGCATATAGTCAGTGCTAGAATGTTTATATTTTTAGAGTCCTAAAATGGGTTTCAAATTACCTTACTTCTGTGTGAGTGATTTTATGTCTGCCAGTTCTTTCTGAGCTTCAGTTTTCTCATTTGTAAAATGAGCATAATAATACCTGTGTTATTTACTTCACAGTTGTCATGAGCCTCAAAGATAATGCAGGTGACAGCACTTAGAAAACTAGAAACTTCTTTAAAAATATCAAATATTATCTCAAGCACCCTGCTTTTCTCACAGAAGATGGGAACAAACTTCTATTTTGGATATTCAAATGTGGACACAGTCGACACTCCAGACTTGGCCAGAAAATATTTATTTATTGCTATTTAATTATTTGAATTGCTTACAAAAGAAGTCTCAACTGCAAAGAGACTCAAGAAGATTTTTATTGCTAGGAGTCTCAATTAGTCTACAAACATTTAGAGGAACACTCAGTAAAAGGTAGTTGGGTTTGGCCCTAGGAATACAGAGAAGCAATCTCCAAGACCTGCCTTTCAGGAGCTTGTGTCCTAGAATGAAGAGAATCAAATAAGTAATTATTCTCAGTCTGATAAGCTTGTTAGACTTCATAGACAGAGAGGTGCCTAGTCAAGGCTGATGGGGATCAGGGAAATCTTCGAGGAGGTGATAACGTTGTGGGTTCTGGAAGATGACCAGGAAGAGTTAGCCAGGTGACACTTAGGAGTAGAAGTGGAGGCCGTTGGAGAGATTTCAGGCAGGAGGAGCAGCAACAACAAAGCAAAGTCATCCATACATTTGAGGAACCCGGATTCTAAATGCACTGCATCCATTTGGGGAATAGAGAATGGTTGAGGAGAGGGGAGAAAGAAGCAAGCGTGTCCCTACAGGGATCTGGTAAGGATTCAGTGAGAGCACGTACCTGGCATATTCAGCACGCATTTGCACCACGCTTACTACGTGCTCTCAAGGTTCTCAGCGCTCGTCATATAGGAGCCCATTTCATCCTCCCAACAAGCTCATGAGGTAGGTGCTGTTTTTATCATCATCCCCATTTTACAGTTAAGGAAACTGAGGCACAGGGAAATGAAATAACCTGTCCAAAGACACGCAGGTAGTAAACAGGGCAGCTTTGGCCAGTCTGACTCTGAAGCCTCTGCTCTCCAGGGCCGCGTTTGCTGCCACACTGTGTGGAGCCCACAGACAGGTGTCTCAAGACTATTTCTCTTCCTGCCTAAGAGGGTGTTGTGCTTTTTATGTGCAAAGTGATTTCATTTTCCTCTTCTGATAGGATAGGAATAGCCCCTGGAACTCTATAGATAACAGCTTAATAAGAAAAAAAAAATCTGTGAAAAGGAAAGAATAACAGATGTTAAAGGGAAGCTATGAATGGAAGGGTCTCCCCTCCTCAAATAATTAACTGAAAGCCATCCATCTCCATTTTGTCTTCCTGATTAAAGTGGCAGCGGTGACCCAATCCACTGATCTTAGGCCGTTATTATTTCAAAGAGCCATTTACCTAAAATAAACCTGTTTTTCTTTTTTTCCCCATCTATATGTTAGTATCTAGCTCATGTAATAAAACTCTGTATAAGAAAAAGGTCACACTCAGTTTTCTTTAGGTGCTAGGTTGGATAGCCTACTGATGTAAAATCACCCAGGAATGAGGTCTGACCTCCTCTTTCTGACTATGTGATTTTGGCCCACCAGTCAGTTTACCTCCATTGTGTCCACCCCCAGGGCTGCTGTATGGAGTGGCAATAATATTCTGAAATCCCCAAAACCAGGTCTGTCCCAGAATGAGCCCTCAGTAAATGGTGGTGGTTGTCATTATTCAAAAAGTCACTCAACTTTCTTAGAAAAATTGAATCCGTAAGACTTCTTTGCCTGTCCATATTTATCATTGATCTTTCTATTTTAAAGCCAATGATCATATTCTATTTTGAAGTCTAACAAATTCTAATCTCTCGGAAAGGTTCAAACAATATTATCATTCACTATGAATTTGAGCAGTCCTTCTTTCTACTTTGCTGACATTTGAGTTTGAATTAATTTCATTACAGCTGCACATCTCTCCTCTCATGGCGGTTATCTACACAATTGAGAATTATGGGCCACGCAAATCAGGTCGATAGAAAATTCTAATAGTGCTCAGCTGTCTTTCCCACACACCTTTCTTTATGCTGCCATTGCTCCAGATGTGACTTTAGTCACCATGTCAGGACCGCTGGGTGACTCCAGCTTCTCTTTCACTGTTCGCATGGCTCAAGGGTGAACCTTCCCAGGATGTTCCTTTGTCTCTAAAACTAAGTTGTTTAAGAGCTTTCCTAAGTAAAAGCCCATAGTACATTATGTACTGTGTATTTCAGGCAAATAAAATGTTTAAATCCACAGACTGAAAATGATCTTCACACATAAAATGAAATCTGATCAGTTTACAGCCCGACATGAACAGAACTCCCAAATTAGGCACTTCCAAATTCAGCACGGCAAACACTGCCAGCCGCCAAAGGAATTGGAGAAATCAAAGCCCTTCTAAATCTTCCTTCCATGACATATAAAAGATTCAGCAGAGTAGAGGTCAGAGAATATGAGGGGGAAAAATGTATAAAAGAAAAGAAAGATAGCTGATTTTTTTTTTCCAGTATGAAGGGATAGAACCTAATTATTCTTTTATGCAGAAAATCCCTTTGGCTGTACACATGAATAAGAACACTCAAGGCAGCAACATTTTTCTTATAATTAGAAGAAATTATGATGTCTCTCTTGAAAGGCAGAATTTTCCTTATCATGAAAAACAGTGTTCTTTATCATCCTTACTTTTTATTAGAACCTTCAAAATGAGGTTTTCTTGAGCCTCTTGAAATAAATCTATTCCACTTTGAACTGCCGGAACTAACTATTAAAATGGGGCCTGATTCATCCTGAGAAATGGCCACATGCTCACTTGCCTGAGATAATAGTGACTTCTAGGTAAATGATAAAGAACACTGAATTCCTTCATCCCACCACCTGAACTGTCCAAGATGGGGAATGTATTGATCACCCTTTTTAATAGGCTGGCATGTCTCATTTTCACACACATTTATTTATTTTTTTTCCAAGTATTTATTAAGTGACTCTGTGAACAAGGTACTGGTGCAAGGGGCTCCGTTGGCTGTGGCTGCTATGGAAATTAAGTTAAACAAAACATGACACCTAAAAGATGATATCCTCCAAGAAATGAAAAGAACGGTTTTTACACAGAACTTGAAAACATTGGAATGTAACAGTGTTTTAATTTCACGTCAGTTCTTCATGGTGCACAGACTCTGTGACCCGACTCAGAATTGTTATTGGCATCTGATGACGTATTGACTTCAGGGGGAGGACATCACAGTGTGGTAGCTGCTCTGCTCACCTGTCCTTTCTGGGTTCGGAGACAAGAGCTTCCTCCTAGGGCACTTCCCACAGAATGTGGCTGAGCCATTCACCTCTCATTACTTGGGGTTCGCCTGCCCATGTACACACTCCATGTATGCAAGTCTCTCCCGGGTCATTTTAGCTCACTCATTCTCTTTTAATGTTCCCCATATTTTCTTTGACTTTTTGTATAGTTCTTTTCCATTTCTGTTTCTCACACGCCTAAGACACCTTTAGAAGGTCTGGAAAGAAGAGGGAAGTAAATGAAAAACCCTTCCCTTAGATGTAGCTCTAATGGTTTCCATGAAAGACCTTGTTGATTCCTAGTATCTTAATATTGACACTGAATTGGTATCGCCTACAATTATCAGCCTGCCTTTCTATTAGATAGGAAGTTACTGGAGGGGAGAAGCTATGTTCTATGTGCTTCTGAACCTAATCACCACCATGGATGCTTGGCAGGTAATTTGTAAATGAAGAACTGGATGTATTCTTTGTGTTACCTTAATGTTCCATATAGACTGTATTCAATTTATTTAAATTCAAATCTTTTAGCACCTGGCCATGTACAAGGCTCTGTCTGTGCTACATGGTCCAGAAGGAGCAAAGCTGAGCAAAACGGAGTGTCTGTCCTCAGAAATGTTTAAAGGGAAAAATAAAATGAATGTAAACTAACCATAATAAAGGCAAAAATTTAACTTTTGGGGTATTTGTAAACCCAGAGTTAGAATTCACCCATCAATAGGCATAAAAAGATCACAATGCACCCTTCTCTTCCCTATCTGTATAAGTACAGACAAATATTTAAAAGACAACATTGACAATCATCATCGAAAAAAATGAACACCTCCCATGACTACCACAGGCCCATGCACATAAGCTGTAAGCATGGGATGCAATTTTTTTTAGAGCGCAAAGTAAGGGATAGAACACATTGGGTGGGGTGGCAGGAATGGCATTCTTAGAGATTACTTGAAATGGGCCTACAAGGGTGGTAGAATGTCATCAAGAAAAGAGAGGAGCGTGATATTATATGTGGAAAAGAACAAATAGCACCATGGAAGCATAGAGAAGAATGGGGGGGGGGGGGACTCAGTTCTCTGAAATGTTAGTTTGGCCAGGAAATTGGGTTGGAAGATCGACAGGGCTCTCTTAGAGTCTCAGAGGCTGAGCCACCACTCAACCTCAAGAAATAAACATTTCTACCTAGATTTCTATGGAAGCATCTATGGGACACCAACTGGAATTCTTGAGACCCAGATGGTTCTCTTTCCAAGGAAAGTGCTTGAAGTCCATTATCTCATGTCTCCTGCATTCTTCATTAATTGGGAAACTTAGGTTGTAGACTAAATGCTCAATAATTATACATGGACAGACTATTGAGGCTTATAAAACATCCAAGACTGGAGCTGTGAACTAAAAATAACAAGTACATAGCTTTTTCCGATATTTGAGCATTAGTCCACAGTAACTGAGCTTTTTAACTCCTAGCAACCATATCAGGTGGGAGTCTGATCAAAGTGTATGCAAATGATTTTGGAAAAGATTAATTTTTTTTTCTCCCAAATTACTTTTGGTGTAAAGAGATCTAGAAATGCGTTACTCTGTAAGTAAAAGAACTGGCGTATTTTAGGAATACATCCTATATTATCTCAGCTATTCATTATATGTACTCATATTTATGTGTGCCTTTATTCAAAAACATATCAATTGCCAGATCTGAGGCTCTAAATAAGGTTGAGGTGATTGTGAAGATAATGGAGGTAGGATTTGTGATCATAAGGGTTCACAATTTAGGATGCAAAGAGGATAAAGAACAGTGGAAAAGGTTTTTGTCACTCAGGAGATCTCAATTCCTTCCTCAAATACTGCCACTGATAGCACTGACAATAGGTAATCACTTATTTTTAACAATCATTATTTCTGACAGATCAAATTTTTTTGGATAAATTACATATTTAGCCTTTTAGCATTTTATTAAAACATCTATTGCTTTCTGTGATAAGAAAAACAGCAGTAATATTTAAAAATTATAATCATTGGCTCTAAAAGATAACAATAATTAAAACTATCCAAAGAAATATTTTAATAAGATAGTCCTTAGAAATATGTGGAGAGACAAATAATTTAGAAACCCAGTGCCTTGTCTCTCAATGTTATGATTGAACATAATGTATTATTGTTAGTGGGAATAATTATGAGAAAAGGCGCACTTATGTTGTATTTATTTTACAGTAATTCGAAATGAACGCAGCCCATAACTTACTTTTAGATCTAGTTCAGAAGATTTAAGGAAGATCACTCTGATTGACTGTATCCTCGTGACTGCCAAGAACACAGATGTCTTTAGAATCACTAAATTACTGTCTCATATAGTCTCGTCTCACTTTTAATGGTTCAAGTTCTTCATGTAGCTATCCCTTATAAGCTATGTATTGCCTAGTTTCTTTAATACTGTTTTTCAAAATGCCTGTCCGGTCTGATGCAGAATAAATGCTGTTGACCCCCAGGGTAAGCTTTTTCCATCCTAATTTTGGTTCCTCGTGAGAAGAGGGTTTGAGAATGTGGTTGTTTCTTGTGATCGATCCTCACACATTCACGACTTAGATTTCTCAACAAAGGGTCTTTCTGGCCCGCCCTTTCGGACAAATGGTTGGATCCTAAGGAGTTAACATAGTTTAAGACTTGAAAGAGAAAAATGTTCCTAGCAAAAAAAAGGCTTACAGCAAAATAATGAGTGCCAAGGTTGAAGCTGCTCTTTCTTTGCTTTAGTGCTAGAGCTGCATTATTCACAACTGCCAATCAGCTAATCTGAAAAGAATTTGTTCTTTACTGCATTTCTCCTTTATTGCTCCCACCCCACTGGTCTGGTGTACATTGCCTCCAGCTAGGAGGGTTTAGAAATAGCTCCTAAACAGACAACAAATGCTAGTCTGTGAATCGAAGGGCAGTGGACACTGTGGAGAGAAAGGGCTTTTGCTCACCCCCATTTCCTTTTCACATTTAGCCTTTGCTACTGCCGTCCTGAAAAGCTTGGGCTACTGCAAAAAGGAGAAATTGCCTGTCAATTTCTGAAAATTCAACTCTGAGCTTTTACTGAAGTTTCCGAGTATGGGACTGGTTGCAGCTCCCTGAGAAACTGGTGATTTAAAAAGAGAGAGAGAGAGGGAGAAAAGAGAAAGAAAAAGAGAAAATGAGAAAGAAAGAGAAAAGAAAACCCTTTTAAGTCTATAGGAAATGAATTTTGACAAATTCTGTGGCTACTGCCTAACCTAACACCATTAGGTGTGAAACGAGGGAATGAGACCTCATGATTTACAGTTGAAAACAAGAGCCCTACAGATGAGGGTGAGACCCGCATTCTGCAATTACCCCTACATTGACATTTAGTGTCCTTACAAAGGCTTGCTGTGTTACTATGCCAAATGTGTGCGTGCATGCGTGAGTGAGCAGTGTTAGTAGATGTATAAAAATAGATCTATGTATAAATAATTGGAGGGGTATCTTTTAACCAAGCAAGGAGTAGTATCTTGGCCAATTTGATTAAGGCCCCAGGGTACTTTTTTCCCCTTTGGTGTATATTCATGAAGCACCAGTTAAGAATGTTGGAATTTATGTAGGTCTACTGGGGAGTAATTATCACAGTGCGTTAGCAGTGAAAAATCAAGCATCGTTGCCAGCTTTCCTCACTTCCAAAGCAAAGCTAAACATTCTCCAGGACAGAGTTAACTGGCTTTAGTTAATTTCTTGCACCAGCTCACCAAGTGTCAGTACAAGAGTGACACTGGTTCCCAGGGCAGGTATTGCCAATCTGAGGAAAACAGGACTCTGAGAGGCTCTTGGTTCTAAACCCAGAATTGCTGCGTGCTCCAGATGGGCACACACCCAGGGGATGTCTCGCTGGCTGGCTCACGGGGTGTGGACTGGGTCTGAGCTGGTGTGGTTTGCTGCTGCTGTTCGTTCCTGAGCTGAAGTACACAGCCCTGGTCGGAGTGTCTGGCAGGCTGAGGCGGATGTGCGGTACACCTGACTCAGATGCAGGTGCTAGTTCTACTCCCAACCTCACCTCAGTCCAAGCAGACGCCAGAGCTTCCTTGTCAGCCCCAGGCTCGCTGTCAGCCCTCCGTGACAGGCCCAGCGCCCCATCTCTCAGCACAACTCTCTATGCAGCCAACCCAACCCCGTGTTCACCACTGCCCCTCTGGGCCCCGTCCACGTCCCCCCACCCAGCTCCCTCCCGCCTCAAACCCACTGATCTGCCTCTTGCCACTCCACTGATTCCTTGTCACTCCAGAGCCTCTCAGCCTCCTAGGGAGCAGTGGGAGCACGAGGCCATCGGGCAGGCAGCGGCACTGCAGACAGGGACCGTGGGGACCACGTGTCAGATACGACTCGGCTTCAAGTCACCCAAGCCCCAGCGTGGCTCGGAGCCATGGGGCAAGAGTCAACCTGGCTGCGGTATCCAGTTATCCCGACAAGGATACAAGGATATATAATCGAATCACTGAACAGACCCAGTGGCTCCTAAAACAGTGAAGTCATTTTGTTTTTTGGTCAGAGACAGTTCATTTGTTAAGACATACGACTGAGAATCTAATGAATGCATCATTTTATCATCTTGAGAGAACTGGCTTCCGCTGCCGCCATGATCGGGTGTGTATATAATAGCATTTAAATGTGATTTTGTTACGAATGAACTGCATCCACGTGACTTAAGTGCACACGCCTAGGTGTGTGTCGATAAATTCTATGCCTAGAGAGGTAGAGGGTGAGAAGGGGCAGGGGCGGGGAGAGAGGGGGTGCGCAGCGTGAGAGCGCAGGCGCGGCAGGGGACTGAAAGGGGGGAAAAAAAAATCCAAAGGACTCACTGCAGTGCAGTTTTACATACAGGCCTGTAGGAGCAACCGGAATGTTATTAGACCATAAAAGCACATCAGGCTGATTTATGGTTTCTGATCAAGGTTTCTGTGAAAATTACTCTGCATCACCGGCTCAAGGTGACTGCTACCATTAATGTGTGGAAAATAAATGAGATGGGGAGGCTGATAGCACAGGAAGGAAGGGAAGCGCTGAGGCAGTTTATACAGCACAGGTTCCCCATTTTGTTTTACAGTGCAGAGAAGCCTGTCATCAAAATGATTGCTGTGGGGCAGGAGAGGCAATTCTTGGTAATTAGATCTTATGGCATGTAGCGGATGCTTTCTTAGAGCGAATAGATCAGGATGGTAGGACGAATGCCTGGCTTGCTGCCTGCCTTCTTTTCTGTTTTGTGCTCATATTCAGATAGAGTTTAAATTGAGGAGGAAAAACATTGCAATACTGTTTTCCTAACTCCATTTGTTTTGACTCGTATTCATTCCCACTCTCCTATGTTCCTGTTTCTCATCTCCCCCCAAATAGATAATCTTCTAAATTTGAGACTTTCCAAAAGAAGTGATGGCTGGAAATAGTTTCTATATTATCTGATCGCCACAGAAGAGTGGCACTGGCCTTTCCATGCCTGCCCTGTTTAGAATTTATCACCAAAGCATTTCATAGATGGAATGCCCAGCTGCTTGTTTAACTGTAAACAAACACTACATATCCCAAGATTTTCATGTGAGATTGTTGCTGAATGCATGAAAGCTGTTTGCTTGAAAAATGCCCTTCCTTCTTTTTTTCTTTGCTCTTGTGGTCACTATAAACCTCTGGTTGAGCATTTGCTTATATTGGGTATCTCCAAATTGACTTAGACTTGGGAAATAGAATCTATTGCAGGAGTTTGATTCTATATGCAGAGAACCCTGCATTTTTGAAATGCTTGAGATGAAACCGAGTAGATTAAAGATTTTTAAATCTTTTTACTGCACCCCTTTCCTCAGCTCTTAAAACTTGCCCTCTGGTGCTTCCGTGTAGCATTCCACATCTGGAATGGCTTGGTGTCTGCTCTCACAGCTGGTTTCTGCTGCGGTGATGGCCATTAAGAGACACAGCTTCAAGGAAACCCACAGGCCAGAAAAGACTCAGCCAAGCGAGCCAGGAAAGAATGGAGACCTGTATTTCTCTTCCTGTGTAGTTTTGAGTAAATTTTTCAATGACACATTCCACTCTAAATGCCCACCTTTAGATAACAGCAAGGCTAGACTGAGACTATCATCCCTACACATGCAACACACACACACACACACACACATACCCTGGAATATTAATTGAGACAAATATTCAACATTGGTACTTCTTATACATATTGTCAAGGATTCTGTTTTAAACGCTCAAATCTAGTGGCCACCTCCCCCCCAAAATAAAAACTACAAAAAGATTTAAATGAGGCAAAGGACTCCAGTATCCATATAGCACTTAAAATTCTTAAAAAGCTTTCACTGACATCATGTCATTTGATCATCATGGCAGTGCCAAGAGATCACTATGATCACTAAGTGATCACTAAAATCACTAAGATTTTCATTACGATTTTGTTACAGATGGAGATGCAAGCTCAGAGAAACTAGGTGTTTGGCTTGATATCATTTCATTCACAGTAGTATAGCCAGTCCTCATTTTCTTTATCTTTATCTAGCTATTATTGTGTTTTGTGTTTTATTTTTTGTTTTTTAAGTCATTGTTCTGGGAGAAAACAGACTGCTGTTTCTATGGTGATTCTCCTATGATTGAGAGACAAGATAGTAGGGGAGGCTCCTCCTTTGGTTTCTTTGGTTTGCTCAGCTGTAGATGGACTAGAAAGTTTCTATAGAACCTTCTAGAACTATTTTTTTCCTCAAAATCTTGCTCATGAACCACACTGTTCAGATATGAATAACCAGTTATGACCAACATCTTGGAAACAGAAAGGAACTCCCTTCCCATCTTCCATCTCCAAATCTTACCACCAACAGACATGTGTGTGTGCCCGTTACCACACACACGCAACCATTCTGTTTGAAAGAGAAATTTTCAAGAGAGGAGACAGCAATTTTTAGGACTATATGGACACCCTAAATATAAGATTTAATTAAAATTCAGGAGATCCTATATTTTCAGGTTAACATTTAGCTCTGAAAATACTTGCCAAACATGATAAAGAGGCAAAGGCACAACCAGAGGTTCTAGACAGACATGTGCCAAAATAGAGCAGCATCTGAGATGTTGCCAGATTGCTGTTGCTTGATGGCCTGGCACAAGCTGAATGGATCTAATATATCTCCCTTCATATAGGGTCATCCCCTCATCATGCAGCTTCATTTAATTTGGCAGAAGCTACCTTGTACAGTAAAAGATTCTACAATTTGCTAATTTCTTCAGCTTCAAAAGAATTATTGATCTTTGGAAAGGTCTATTTGTGAACTCAAGGATAATGGTAGGGTATCAGGAATTCAGGCACCTTTGAGGGGATGGAAATGTTAGGAAGAAAAAGGCACGTTCTTCCCTTAAAAGAAATAATTCTTTGCTTGAGAGATGGAGAGTTGATTGATCACAGATCTCCTTCTTTCCAAAACACTCTTTTTCCAAAATCTGTCCCCTTCATGATCTTAGTGTAGTTTATTGGATTCGTTTAGTCTGTTCCAGCTATAAAATGTGATCAGTGTTTCGGTAACTGAACTAGGCTTGCTGGAGAATTTTCAGTTCCAGATGTGGCAAAATCTCTTCCTCACTTCTGTCTTCCCTGTCTAAAACCTCAACATCAACTCCTTCTTTCTCTCTCCCTCCTAGAAGATGAAATACTTCAGGATCAAAAAGAAACCAGAACTGCTGAGAAAAAAGACTGACTTTCAGTTGCACAGAAAATATTTAGAAAGGCCTCGGGGTGGGACCATGCTAACAGTCACAACAAGGTGGAGGGAAAAATACAGTGTCGCACTGATGTCTGAGCCCAGTGACCAGTGCTCTGAAGTCAGTCACCCACAGGGTGCTCTGTGTGGATTAGAAGTTTTTTTTTTCTTTTTCCTTTTTTTTTTTGCTAATAATAATAAACACTGTATATCTGACTTCCTACAAAAGGTCACTAAAACCTAATGCATTGCCAAGAGAAAGACACAGATGTCCTGGTGGACATATGTGTGTGTTTTAGAGGATCTAGTAAGTCAGAGGGGGAATGCCTGGAGATTGGTACCCGCTTTCCTTTCAACAAGATTTAGCTGTCTACTCTCCTTTGCCCCAAGACAATAAGCAGAGTAGCTAAACTGCTTAAATCTTCATTCTTCATAACGCACAGAGCAGACATTGTCTTCCTTCAGAGAAACCCTGCCTTTTCTTTTCCATAATCGGCTAGAAATAAAATGCTACACTTTCTCTCCTCTAAGGAAACACACCATAGTAGGTGTGTTTAAATTTAGGGCAATGGATAGAACTGATTTGCCTCTCAGTCCTTAAAGCCCAAAGCCCTAAGCCCATACATTTCCTTGAAGAATCAGTGCTTACACAATGGCCTTATGTTTTGTCACTTTTGCTATAAAAATACCCAATTGTTTTAAGTACTGTAATTTGGAAAATTTCCATTTATTCCAGAAGACATCATCTAGTGGCCAATCAGACAGAAGAAGCCAGCAGAATGACAGAGCCCTTCAGTAAGCTGACCAGAATCTTTCCAGACTTTACATGATGAACACAGTTTACCTCAAGGAAGATTTCATTTTCCTTGTGAACCTTACTCAGTAAACTTGTACAGAAGACTTTTCTAGCTATGAAGCTCTTGTGTATGCAAGAGTAACCACCTCAAAACTTACCCTCTTTCATAGAGTGGAAAGACAACTCACTGCTGTTAACCATTTTTAGGACAATCTGTCGTGGCAGGGTATGAATGTGAAAGGCTGTTTTGATATAGAAAGTTAACTTTTCGTTCCTTCCTGTGTTGCAGAAGTTTAAAATTAAGCATCCCTTGTCTTCAAGAGAAGAAAGTCCATTTCTTGGTTAATTACCTTTGGTTATAAAGGCTCAACACAAAGTGTTGCAAAAGAACCTAAAGAATAGTGAGGTATTATGGAGAACACAAAAGAGAAAGGATTGGGGTACTTACTAAATATCTGAGACAAAAGCACAGAGGAAAGTACCTTGGGTCTTTCTTGTCAACCCAGAAAGATATGCTTTCTCTTCTCACCAGACAGAGGGGAAGGGTGAGAGGGGTGTAGCTAGGCAAATAGGCATCCTTGGTCGATGCCGATTTCACAAGCATGACAATATGATCCACAGGGAGCATGGCATCTTCCTAACAGACATCTTTTGAGCATCCAGAAGCTTGGGAACTGACTCAACACAGCAGATCATAAAACCATCATGTATACAAGGTGTCAAACTGGTGTTCTTTCTATTATTTCTGGAGAGGACTTCCCTTTACTTCCAAACAACCGCTTGCCTAGCGATGACCCAGCTGGAGTGATGTTTGTTAGTTCATAAATAAGCTGGGCTCCATTAGACTTATCCTTTGCAAATCCTACCATTCTTATACCACTAGGACCCTGACCATATGGCTCAAGACCAGAAACCTGGCATCATGACTTAAAGGTAGCAACGAACAGAAAGAGATAGAAATCCACTTGAGCTGAGATAGTACTTTTACTTTTGAAGGAAATGAAATTCTTAGAATTCACAGGTAATGCAGTCCAGTTATCAGGGTAGAAGAACCTGTTGAGAACCAAGAATAGTCACTTGCCTAGAGAGTCCGCTGTGCATATCTCCACTGACAACCCACTGACAGGTTGAACCATAAAAAATGTCCAATTTTCAAATGCCCAACCATTTGGGGTCTATTAAAATGGAAATTTTGTATTATCTAACATAATCACAGAATATCTGGGGACCTGAGATGCCAGCCAGTGATGGCTACAACATTTGTATGGAAGAACTAAATATTATTCTGGTGGAGGAGGGAGGAGACATAAAAGGAACTTACAGTGTCACTTCACTTGCTTAGCAAACACACTGCTTTTACTTGATCCCTTTCCTCCTGTCTTCACCTCACTATCCTTATTACTAACACTGATCCACACTACTATTCTAGCTATTTCCATCACATACATGACTTAAAGCATATGTGTGGACTTTCATTTTTTAAACTTTGTCTTCAGGCTCTTTATTTTCTTTCTATACACTTCCTCTTGTATCACAAAGGCTTTAACTATCACACCAGGATCTGAGATTCCCAAATCAACATTCAAGCTTCCTCTCTTCCTCAAACATACCCACATTCCTTTAAGCTTTTTTTTTTTTTAATAATTTCATCTTTAAGTTCAGCATGTCCCATTTCAAACTCTCCAGTTTCTTTATTTGAGCAGAGAGTAGTTCAATCCAAGCCCCATTACTTGGCTCTCAAATGTCTTTTTCCTGAGCTAGATATTGCTGATTGAACGGAGCTGTGACCTGATTGCTCACATCACTCCTCTTAGTCACCCACGTGTGGAACTTCAAGTCAGTTGTGATTTCTCCCTATCATCCTTTGTACCTGGTTACCAAGTCCTGAATTACCCTCCATCCACACATCTTGCATGTCTTTTTATTAATTCAGTAGTAGTAAGTGCTTTTTATGTGCCACTCTTGTTACCAGCTCTTCCTTTCCATCTTTTCTTTCCCCTGGATGCTGCTGCACTTCAGGCCCTTATGGTCTTGGTTTTCTGTATTTCCTTCCCAACTGTTTATCTTATTTTATTTTTCCTTCCCTCCTTCTATGTTCATCAGTTTTGTTTCTTAAATTCCACATAAAAGTGAAATCATATGGGATTTGTCTTTCTCTGACTAACTTACTTCACTTAGCATAATGTACTCTAGTATACCCCAGCTGTTCATATCAAACCACTGCTTTATAGCTGCCAAATTAATGGTTTTTATCATTTGACAAATTTTACAATTTTACCAAGATGAATGGTCATTTACTAAATAAAATGGAAAAAAAGAAAAAAGAAGAAGGAAAATAAAAACCGGCATGAGGCTAGTCACCGAAGCAGGACAGAACACCACAGTTATTGGGAAAATCACAATGTCCATAGTGCTCCAAGGGAATGGCAGGCTCCGACAGAATTCAGGCATAAACAGCACAAGAACATCCAAGAGAACAAATCAGGTTTTCAATCTGATGCATTAGAAATAGAAATGAGAATGATGGGTAACTCCAGAGGTCATGGAGGGGTAGCCAATACAAGCTCCACAGGATATAGGGGTGATGATGCTAAGTCTGATGAAATATTTTATGCTTTTTACTTAGTCTAGTATGAGAACTTGGCAGGGTTCTTTTGAGGGAGGAAGTTAAATAGGTCAAGACTTGTGGAACTAGGGAAATAATGCAGAGGCTGATAATCCTATTATTTCTCTGTTCAAAAACACTGGCTCTTTACTGCCTTCAATTGTCATTGAAATCTTCACCTGTCCCTCAACCCATCTTCCTGGTCTTGCTTTCATCAACTCCCCTACATACTCCTTGTTATCCACCCAACCTTCAAAATGGCCCACTTTTCCACTTTATGCCTTAATGGTTCCCTCTCCCTTATTTGCTCTTACTTCCTCAGCAATGTGATTCAGAATACTATCTACCATTCAATCTCTGCCTTAGATCCCGCCTCCTTCCAAAAGTATCCCTGAATCCGATAGATAGATAAAACTGCTTCCTCCTTGGGACTCTCCATTTCTCAGATGCATGCCACTTGAAACCAAATTCTAAGGATATAACCAAATGCTTCCACATAGTATTCAGAAAAATATATTGATGTCTTTTTGTACTTGATGTTATACAGTACACATTTTGTACTCCTCTAGTCCCTTCTATGAAATTATAAGCATTTTTTCCAAGCAGAGGCCATTCATCAACTAACTAGTCCTTTATGGGATCTATCATAATGCCTCATACAAAATAGTCCTCAATCAAGATTAATTTATTAAATTGTCTAATTGCAGTTGACCCTTAACACGTGCTTGAACTACATAGGTCTGCTTATACATAGATTTTTTTCAATAACTATATTGGAAAATATTCTTGAGATTTTCAGTAATTTGAAAAAACTCAGACTTATGTAGTCTAGATATAAAAAAATTAAGAAAGGTATGTCATGAATGTATAAATGTAGGCAGATACTAGTCTATTTTATCATTTACTACCATAAATACAAATCTATCTTAAAAAGCTGAAATTGATTAAGTCTTACACATTTACAGACCATACATGATGCCATTGGCAGTTGAAAGAAATGTAAATAAATGTAAAGATGTGGTATTAAATCATAACTGCATAAAATAGTAATGCATACTGTATTACTAGAATTTGTAGCCATGCCCTGTTGCTATTGAGATAAGTTCAAGTGTTACAGATATCAGCTTAAAATGCCTTAGGACACTAATCATGTCCCCATGAATAGTTCATATCTTAAGTCGCATATCATGGTAAAAAGTCCTCTCTCACAGTTCTCAGGTATTTTTCAACCTATTTAGTACAATTGCCATAAACCTTGAATAACACCATGAGACCCCATCTAGAGAGTACCACTTGTAATGCTGGAAGATCTCCCAAAAAGCAGAGGAACATCAAGACACTGCAAAAAGATTGGTCCATATAAAAACATTTTTAGAGAAATAAAAAAGCTAAAGAGTGAGAAATGATGACATATTTCTGTGAAGTTACACTGAAGGTGGTTGCCCCGCCTGCCTCCCCTTCCACCTCTGCTACCTCTGAGACAGCAAGACCAATTCCTCCTCTTTCTTTTCCTCCTGAGTCTACTCAATATGAAGACAAGGATAAAGACCTTTATGACAATCCACTTCCACTTAATGAATAGGAAATAATCATCATGCTATACAGTTAACAAACATCTGTTGTTTATGTGTGTGAGTGCCTTCATATGAATATCTAATAACTGTATAGCAAAAACTGTGAGATATTTTCGTATCATTATTAGCATTGCCTAAGCAGTCATTATGTACAATACCTATAAGATTTGTATGGAAGTGGATATCCTTACATAAGTATAAGATAACATTTAATATAAAATTAATAATGTGTTTGTTTTCTTACGTTTTATAACTTTACTTTCAAAGAATTATATTACCACGTAGTATGTCTCTTTCTCATAAATGGAGAAACTAGATATAAGCCTATCATCACGGGTAAATAGTTTTTTAAAAATGTAACAATGTTTCTAATTTTATAATGATTCATTTTATAAATTTTATAGTGATTCATTTTTTATAAATGATTCATTTTTATAAATTTTTATAAAATTTTATAATGATTCATTCATTAATGTAACCTAGGCCACTGTGAAGCAATCATATCAATACACCAGACTACCATAAAGTAATCACGTTGCTACTTCATTATCAATGGATGAATTATTATACCTGTAAGAATTTTTTTCACATTATCTTTTCATTTTTAGATGTATAACATTGGTAATACATATAACATTTACAGTGTTTTATGTCATATAATATTGATGTAGGAACTGAAAGATTATTCCTCTTATAAACAGATGATGTAAACTTAAAAGTATTGATAAATGTATAAAATATGTGTTAATCAACTGTTTATGTTATCGCTCGGGCTTTTGGTCAATTGTAGGCTATTAGTGGTTAAGTTTTGGGGGAGTCAAAATTTATACTCAGATTTTTGACTGTGGCAGGTCAGTGTCCCTAACCCCCACACTGTTCAAGGGTTAACCGTATATATTGTATAGCTCAAGTACTGAGATTTTTCTACCTAGCAAATATGGATGTATCACCATTAATATTTTCATTCAAATATCAATGCCCCAATCCCCCACCTGTTGAAGGAGGTATGGGTCTTTTACAGAGTTCCCTTACACCAATATTTCTGAGAGTCTCAAAAGCAGTGCCAACATGTGTCCATGAATTTTGATGGTCACTGAGTGCAACTGCTTCCCAATAAGAATCATGCAGCCCAGACATCTCAGTCCTACCAAGGAGCTATTCAAGGCTTAAATTTCACTCCTAACTCTATCACTGCCACTATTGTAACTGGAGATCAGAAATCCTCATCATTGTTTTTTGAAGTGATAAAGAGAAACCTTTTCTGTATTATGCTTAACTGAAGAGAGTGGAGATGTGGGGGGTGGGAGTGAGCCCTTTCATAAGGCCATAGAACTATAAAGCTTTATAGCAGCTATCAATAACTTTCACTCACTGTTCACAGCTAGCAATACCACAGCTTCAGCTCAGGCTTTGTTAATCCCATAGACAGGTTACTCATGTCTAGCCATCTGGTCTTGCTGTTGCTTTCAGGTGCCTGATTGCCCTATGCCTTAACACCATTGCTGCTGTCACCATGTCTCGTTTAGTGCTATTGCCCACTACTGCCACCACAATAGTGATTGGACCTGGCAAGACAATGACACCACCAGCATTGCTATAGCTTTGCTGTAGAATGTATGGTCCCAGGGTCCATTTACATGAAAAAGTGTTACTTGACCAAGCTGCCTACTGTACCATTGCAATGTAGCTCTTCACTCTTTCATCTGGGCAAAGGCAGTATGGTAAAAAGTCTTTTAACTCTTCTTTTATATTCTCTTAGATTGCATCCCAGCACAGTTGTCTGAGCTCCATTCAGTTCTTTCATTTTGTATGTGCACATAGCTACAGTCTCCCCATTTTCTCTGCCCGCCCCCCACCCCATCCTCCCTCTGGCACAATTGGGATGAGTTCTGGCATCAGCCACCCAGCTAAACTAAAATCAATATTCCATTTCTCCCTTTGGTCTACTTTGGTGGTTCACTATTTCAGTCTTCTTTTATCATTAAATTTCTCTCAGGGGCCCTATTTCCTTTCCTGAAAAGGCCTCCATATGTGAGTATATCCTGGAACCTCATTGGTATCCAGGTCTGAGTCTTTTACTTATTCCCATGAGATCTTCCATCCCAATACAAATCAGTGAATGTAAGTGATGTTGGGTATGGGGAGTGGAATTTGAGCCCTTCATCCTGACCATCAAAGATATCTGTAATTACTACCTCTCAGAAACTATTTTAAAAGTCTTCTCAGTTCCCTGAAGAAAAACAAGGAACTTTAAAATTGACCATTGCTATGCTTCGCTATTCATCAGAGTTCTGGTTGGTGCATATATAGGAGTTAACTACCTGGGGTAGGCAAAGAACCACCCAAATGTATAGAGGAAACAATGCAGGGTACTTTTGCAAAGATGTAAAGACAACAAAGCAAAAACAAAACAAAGGAACACAGCCCCTACTGAAGAGAATACTCAGTCAAAAGAAATAGACACAGAAGTAATATATATGTTAGAATTGAAAGAGAACATTGGAATGGTTATTATAACTATATTTCATATGTTCAAAAGTTAATTAGAAATATGAAAGTTATGAAAAAGATTCAAACAAAACTTCTCATAGATGAAAATTGTAATATCAGAGACAAAAATTACACTGAATGGTATTATGGAAGATCAGATTTTGAAAAAGGGAAGATTGAAAGATTAATGACCTTGAACAAATAGCAATAGAACTGACTGATAAAACACAGATAACCAATTCAAAATGAATGATGAGCTATGGGAGAAGTTCAAGTGCCCTAATATATATGTGATTAAAATTTCCAAAAGAGAGAGGAAGAAATATTAAAAGAAATAATACTTGATTGTTTCCCATTTTTGAGGGAAATTGTAAACACACATATCCACGAAACTCAATGAATCTCAAGCACAAGAAACACAAACTACACCAAGACACATCATAGTCAAATAGCTCAAGACCAGTAATTAATAGCAAACTTTAATAACAGCAGGAGGGAAAAGACACATTATATGAAGAAAAACCTAGAAATAGATGACAGCAAATTTCTAACTGAAAACAATACAAGTAAAGAGAAAGTGAGTAATAACTTTAAAGAACTAATATTAAGAAATAATAATTGATAATCCTATACCCAGCAAAAATATCTTTCAAACTGAAAGTGAAGTATTTTTTAGGAAATACCGATGTTGAGAAAATTTATCACCAGAGAACTGTTTTTTTTTTAAGATTTAATTTATTTATTTGACAGAGATCACAAGTAGGCAGAGAGGCAGGCAGAGAGAGAGGAAGGGAAGTAGGCTCCCTGCTGGGCAGAGAGCCTGATGTGGGGCTCAATCCCAGGACCCTGAGATCAGGACCCAAGCCGAAGGCAGAGGCTTAACCCACTGAGCCACCCGGGTGCCCCTATCACCAGAGGACTATTTAAAAAAAAAAAATCTTGGGATGCCTGGGTGGCTCAGTTGGTTGGGTGGCTGCCTTCGGCTCAGGTCATGATCCCAGCATCCTGGAATCGAGTCCCACATCGGGCTCCTTGCTCGGCAGGGAGCCTGCTTCTCCCTCTGCCTCTGCCTACCACTCTGCTTGTGCTCACTCTCGCTCCTCTCTCTCTCTCTGACAAATAAATAAATAAAATCTTTTAAAAAAAATCTAAAGGCTTGAGACTAATAGAACATTGCATTATTGTATGTTAACTATACCTCAATTAAAAAAAAAAGTCTTCAGGCAGAAGTAAAATGATAGCAGAAGGACATATGGGCCTACACAAAGAATGAAAAGACTGGAAATAATAGGACTGGCAAATTTATAAGATTTACTTTTAATTAAGTGTTGTTAAAAGATAATTGACTATTTAGACAACACATGAAAAAATTCATCCTGATGAAAGTACCATAGAGGCTTAAGGGGAGAAATTGAAATATACTACCATTAGGATCTTACACTGAATGAAAAGTTGTGTAACACTACATGAAGGTAATCTGTGATGAGTTAAAGTTATCTGCTATAAATTCTAAAAGCTTTTTAGTTTGATGAAATCCCATTTGTTTGTTTTAGCTTTTGTTGCCCTTGTCTGAGGAGTCTGGTCAAAAAAAAAAAAAGTGCTAAAACGGAAGTCAAAGAGATTACTGCTTATATTTTTCTTCTAGGGGTTTTTGGTTTCATGTCTTAAATTCAATTCTTTAACCCATTTTGAATATTTTTTTTTTTTTTTTTTGGTATATGGCATAAGACAGTGGTCCAATTTTTTGGTTTGTGATTGTTGTTATTGTTTTGCATGTACTTGTCCAGTTTTCCCAGCACCATTTATTAGAAGGTCTTTTCCCCATTGTATATTCTTGCCTTCTATGTCATAGATTAATTGACCATGTAAGTGTGGATTTATTTTTGGACTCCCTATTCTATTTCATCCATCTATGTGTCTTTTTTGTGTGTGTGTGTCAGTACTATACTGTTTTAATTTATAGTATAGTTTAGAATCAGGAAGCATAATGGAGCTGACATTATGCTTTCTTCTTAAGATTGCTTTGGCTATTCTTTTGTGGTTTCATGCAAATTTTAGAGTTATTCTAGTTCTGTGAAAAAAAAAAAACCATTGGTGTTTTGATGGAGGTTACATTGAATCTCTAGATTGGTTTGGGTAGTATGGACATCTCATAATATTAATTCTTCTAATCCAGGAGCACAGAATATCTTCCATTTATTTGTGTTGTCTTCAACTTCTTCCCTTGGTGTTTCATAGTTTTTAGAGCACAGGTCTTTGAACTCATTCCTGAGTATTTCATTCTTTTTGATACCATTGTAAGGAGAATGTTTTCTTAATTTCTCTGATAGGTCATTATTATTGAATAGAAATGCAAGTGATTTCTGTATGTTAATTTTGTATCATGTAACTTCACTGAATTCACTTATTCTTTTTTAAAATTCATTTATTCTAATAGACTTTTTTCATGGAGTCTTTAGAGTTTTCTATATATAGTATCATATCATCTGCAAACAATGAAAATTTTATTTTTCCTTTCCAATTTGAATGCCCTTTTATTTCTTTTTCTTTCCTAATTGCTGCAGCTGGGACTTCCTGTACTATGTTGAATAAAAGTGAAGAGAGGACACAGCCTTGTCTTATTCCTGATATTAGAGGAAAAGTTTTCATCTTTTCAATGTTGAATATGATGTTAGCTGTAATTTTGTTATACATGGCCTTTATTACGTAGAGGTACATTTTTTCCTATACCTACTGTATTGAAAGTTTTTTTTATCATAAATAGATGCTGAATATGGTCAAATGATTTTTCTTTATTAATATGATCATATGATTTATATTCTTTGTTAACATGGTGTATAACATTGAATGATTTGCAAATTATTGTTGATTTGTTGAACCATCCTTGCATCCCTGGAATAAATCTCACTTGATTGTAGTGTATGATACCTTTAATATATTGTTGAATTCTGTTTACTAACATTTGGTGAGGATTTTGTATATGTGTTCAACAAAGATATTGGCCTCTTAATTCTTTTTTTCTGTCATATTTTTGTCTGGTTTTGGCATCAGGATAATGCTGGCCTTGTAAAATGAGTTTGGAAGTATTTCTTCCACTTCAGTTTTTTGGAATAACTTTAAAAGGATAGGTATTAACTCTTCTTTAAATGTTTGTTAGAATTCACCTGTGAATCTGTCATATTGGACTTCAGTTTTTTGGAAGTTATTACAGATTCAATTTCATTGAATTCAATTTTCATTGAATCTTAATATATATTAAGGTTTTCTAGTTCTTCATGACACAGTCCTGGAAGGTTGTGTGTTACCAGGAATTTATTCATTTTTTTCTAGGTTTTCCAACTTGTTGATGTATAATTGTGCATTATTTTCTCTTAAGAAACTTTGTATTCCTTATTGTCAGTTGCTGCCTCTTAATTTTATTTGGGCCCTCTTCTTTTTTTCTTGATGTATCCAACTAGAGGTTTATCGATTTTATTTATCTTTTCAAAGAACAAGACTTTAGTTTCATGGATGATTTGTTCTGTTAGTCTCCATTTCCATTCTCATTTATATTGTTTCCCTCTTTGTACTTTCAGTTTTGTTTTCCTATTTTCCTAGTTCCTTAATGTATAAAGTTCAATTGTTTACTTGGGATTTTCTTTGTTTATTGAGGTTAGCCAATATCACTATGAACTTCCCCCTGGAACTGCTTTTGCTGCATTCCATAGATTTTGGAACATGAGTTTCCATTTTCACTTGTTTCAGGTATTTTCTTTTATTTCCTCTTTGATTTCTTTCTTGACCATTGGTTGTCTAATAGCATGTTGTTTAGTCTCCACATACCTGTGTTTTGTCCAATTCTTGTAACTGATTTAGTTTCATACCATTGTTGTCAGAAAAGACATGCTTGATATAATTTCAATCTTCTTAAATTTATTGACATGTTTAATATATATGTGAAATAATTTGTTGCCTAACCTGTGATTTATCTTGGAAAATGTTGCATGTGTACTTGAAAAGAATGTTTTCTCTACAGTTTTGGGATGAAATCATCTGTATCTGTTAAGTCAATCTGGTCTATGTGTGGTCCAATATTTTCTTATTGATTTTCTGTCCAGGTGATCTATCCATTAAAGTAAGTGTGGCATTAAAATCCTCTGCTATTATTGTATTATTGTCAATTTCTCCCCTTGTATCAGTTAATATTCATGTTATATATGTAAGTGCTCCTAGGTTGGGTGCGTAAATATTTACAAATAAATAAATATTTGTAAATAAATATTTACATGTTAAATTCTTTTTGGATGGACACTTCTATCATTATATAATGTCCTACTTTCTGTTACTGTCTTTCTTTCAAAGTCTATTTCTTCTGATATGAGTATTGCTGCTCCAGCTTTCTTTTCATTTCCATTTGCATTTAACTTTTTTTTTTCCATTCTTTCACTTTCATTCTGCATGTTGTTAGATCTGAAATGAGTCTCTTATAGAAATCATTTAGACAGGTGTGACTTTTTTATCCATTCTGTGAACTTATACCTTTTGATTAGAGCATTTATACCACATTTAAAATAATTTATTGATAGGTGTGTACTTACTGTTATTTTGTGATTTTCTCGTTGTTTTTGTACTTCTCTATTCTTTCTTCTTCTCTTCATCTCATCCCTTGTGGTTTAATGATTTTTTTTAATTGAAGTATAATTGATATGCAGTGTTACTTTTGTTTCAACTACATTACAGTAATTTCAGTAACTACAACATAGTTATTTGGCAACTGTTATGCTCACCACATGAAAGATACCATCAGTCACCATACAGTGCTATTAAAATACCATTGAATATACTCCCTTTACTGTGACTTTTCCCCATGCTTTACTGATTTCCTAATAGAAACCTGTATCTTGCACTCTCTTTTAACCCATCTCCCTGCTTCCCTCCCCTCTGGCAACTGCAGTTTGTTCTCTCTGTATCTATGAGTCTATTTCTGTTTTATTTGCTTTTTAGATTCCACATATCAGTGAAATCATATGGTGTTTGTATTTCTCTGACTTACTTTATTTGACATAATACCCTCTAGGTACATCCATGTTGTTCAAAGGACAAGATCTCATCCTCCTTTGTGGTTGAGTAATATTCCAGTGTGTGTGTGTGTGTATTCTACTTCTCTAGCCATTCATCTGTCAATGGATATTCCAGTAGCTTTCATATCTTAGTTATTATAAATAATGCTGTGATAAACATAGGGGTGCTTATATCTGTTCAAATTAATGTTCTCATTTTCTTTGGGTAAATACTCAGTAGTGAAATTACTGGATTGTGTGGTATTTAAATTTTTAATTTTTGGAGGAGCCTCCATATTGTTTTCCACAGTGTCTATACCGATTTACATGCCCACCAACAGTGCACAAGGGCTCCGTTTTCTCCACATCCGTGCCAATATTTGTTATTTCTTATCTTTTTGATTCTAGACATTCTGATTGGTGTTATGTAATACCTCATGGTTTTGATTTGCATTTCCCTGATGATCAGTGGTGCTGAGCATCTTTTCATGTGTGTGTTGGCCATCTGTATGTCTTCTTTGGAAAAATGTCTATCCTCTGTCCAGTTTTTAATTGGATTATTTGGTTTTAGGTGTCCAGTTGTATAAATTCTTTATATATATTGGGTATTAACTCCTTATGTGATATATCTTTTGAAAATAACTTATCTGATTCTGTTGTGTGCCTTTTATTTTGTTGGTGCTTTCCTTTCTTAAGCAAAACTTCACTTTGGTGTAATCCCAATTGTTTATTTTTGCTTTTGTTCCCCTTGTCTGAGGAAAGTTATCCAGAGAAACACTGTTATAGCCTATGTCAAAGAAATTACTGCCTATGTTTTCTTCTAGGAGTTTTATGGTTTCATGTCTCACATTTAAGTCTTTAAATTATTTTGAATTTATTTTCATGTATAGTTGAGAAAGTGGTCCAGTTTCTTTCTTCAGCATGTAGCTGTCACATGTTTCCAGCACCATCTATTGAAGAGGGCATCTTTTCCCCATTGTATATTCTTGCCTACATGTTGTAAATTGACCATGTTAAGTGTGCGTTTCTTTCTGAGCTCTCTATCCAGTTCCATTGATCTATAGGTCTATTTTTGTAACAAGATCTGTATGTCTGTGGTTGTGCCAGCACCATACTGTTTTGATTACTATAACTTTCTAGTATATCTTGAAATCTGGGATTGTGATACCCCCAGCTTTGTTGTTCTTTCTCAAGAGTGTTTTGGCTATTAAGGGTTCTTTGTGTTTCCATAGAAACTTTAGAATTATTTGTTCTAGTTCTGTTGAAGAATGCTATTGGTATTTTGATAGGGATGGCAGTCAAATCTATAGATTGCTTTGGGTAATGTGGGCAGTTTAACCATATTAATTTTTCCAATCCATAAGCATAGAGTATCTTTCCATTTGTTTTGTCTTCAATTTATTGCACCATTATTTTAAAGTTTTCAGAGTACATGTCTTTCACCTCCTTGATTATGTTTATTCCTGGGTATTTTATATTTATTTTATTCTTGGTACAATTGATAATGGAATTGTTTCTGACTCTTCTTTCTGCTACTTTGTTATTAACATATAGAAACACAACCATTTCTGTGTATTTTCTATCCTGAGCTTCACCAAAAACTGTTAGAATCAATGAATTTAGTAGAATCTTTAGGGTTTTCTATAGATAGTATGTTATCTGCAAATATATAAATTTGGGTGCCTTTTATTTCTTGATTGATTGCTCTTGCCAGAACTTCTACTACTATGTTAAATAAAAGTGGTGAGAGAGAACATCCTTGTCTTGCTCCTGATCTAGAGGGAAAAGCTCTTAGTTTTTCCCCATTGATGTTAGCTGTAGATTTTTTTTTTAATTTTTTTTAAAGATTTTATTTATTTATCAGAGAGAGAGAGTACACACAAGCAGGCAGAGAGGCAGGCAGAGAGAAAGGAGGAAGCAGGCTCCCTGCCAAGCAATGAGCCTGATGCGGGACTTGATCCCAGGACCCCAGGATCATGACCTGAGCTGAAGGCAGCGGCTTAACCAACTGAGCCACCCAGGCGTCCCTAGCTGTAGATTTTTAAATGTATCACCTTTATTATGTTGAGTTATATTCCCTCTAAACCCAATTTTTTGAGAGTTTTTATGAATGGATGTTGAGTTTTGTCAAATGCTTTTTTTGTATCTGTTGGTAACTTTCATGTGGTGAGCATAACAGTTGCCAAATAAGTATGTTGTAGTTACTGAAACTACTGTAATGTAGTTGAAACGAAAGTAACACTGCATGTCAATTATACTTCAATTTTAAAAATATCATTAAACCACAGGGGAAGAGACCAAGAGAAGAAGAAAGGAATAGAGAAGTACAAAAACAACCAGATGATCATATGATTTTATCTTTTACTTTGTTAATGTATTACATTGATTGATTTACAAATATTCACCCACCCTTGCATTCCCAAAATAACCCCATTTTCTAATGGTGAATGATCCTTTTAATGTATTGTTAAATGTGCTTTTCTAAAATTTTGTTCACGAGTTTTGTATCTGTGTATATAGTTTTCTTTTTTTGTAGTGTCCTTGTGTGGTTTTGGTATCAAGGTAATGCTGATCTTAGAGAAGTCGTTTGGAACTTTTCTTTCCTCTACTAATTTTTTTGGAATAGTTTGAGGGAAACAAGTATTAACTCTTCCTTAAATTTTGGTAGAATTCACTTCTGAATAATCCATCTGGTCTTGGACTTTTGTTTCTTGGGAGGTTTTTTTGTTTGTTTGTTTTTGGTTTTATTTTTTATTTATTTATTTTTTTTAGTTACAGATTCAATCTTGTTACCAGTAATTGGTCTGCTCAAATTTTCTATTCTTTATATTTTGGAAGACTGCATGTTCCTTTTGTTCTGGATCATCCTATTTTTTGGCATATAATTTATCATTTATTCTAATTCTTTGTATATCTGTGGTATCTGTTGTTACTTCTCTTTCATTTTAGATTTTATTTATCTGTGTCCTATCTCCTTTTTTTCTTGATGAGTCTGGCTAAAGGTTATCAATTTTGTTTCCAAAGACCAGCTCTTGGTTTCATTGATCTTTTCTATTGTTTTTGCTTTGTTTTGTTTTTTAATCTCTGTTTATTTCTGCTCTAATCTTCATTACTGCCACCTTCTACTATCCCTGGATGTTGTTTATTCTTTTTCTAGTTACTTAAGGTGTAAGGTTAGATTATTTACCTGAGGTTTTTCTTATTTCTTGAGGTAGACCTTTATTGCTGTGTAAATTTCCCTCTTAGAACTGCTTCTGCTACATCCCAAAGATTTTTGGACCATTCTGTTTTCAGCTTCATTTGTCTCCACATATTTTTTTTCCTTTGATCTTTTAATTCACCAGTTAGCTGTTTAGTAGCATGTTACTTAGCCTCCACATGTTTGTGTTTTTTCCAGTTTTTTCTCCCCCCTTGGGATTGATTTTAAGTTTAATACTATGTGGTTGGAAAAAAATATAAAAATACAAGATTCAATTTATTGAGACATGTTTTGGGGCCTACTGTGTGATGTATCCTGGAAAATATTCCATGGGCACTGCAAAAGAATGTGTGTTTTGTTTTATGATGAAATGTTCTGTATAGATCTGTGAAGTCCATATGGTCTAATGTGTCATTCAAAGAGTATTTCCTTCTGAGCTTTCTGCGTAGATGATCTATCCATTGATGTAAATGGGGTGTTACTATTATTGTATTACTATTAATTTTTCAATTTTTCCCTTTTGTCTGTTAATATTTGCTCTATATACTTAGGTGCTCTAATGTTGGGTGCATAGATATTTACAATTGTTATATCCCCGTGTTGGGTTGACTTATCATTATGTAATTGTCCTTTTTTTATTATTATTATAGCCTTTGTTTTAAAGTCTATATTGTCTGATATAAGTATTGTCACCCCAGATTTTTTTTCTTCTATTTGCATGGTATATCTTTTTCATACTTTTGTTTTCAGTCTGTGTCTTCAGGTCTGAAACAAGCCTATCATGGGCATAATATAGATGAATCTTTTTTTTTTTTTTAATCCATTCTGCCACTGAAGTCTTTTGATTGGAATACTTAGACCACCTACATTTAAATAATTATTGATAAGTATGTATTTACTGCCATTTTGTTGTTTTCTAGTGGTTTTTGTAGTTCTTCTTTGTACCTTTCTTTTGTTTTCTTTTCTTGTGACTGCTGACTTTCTATGGTGTTATGCTTGGCTACCATTCTCTTTACATTTTGTGTATCCTAGGTTTTGGGTTTGTGTTTACCATGAAGTTCATATGTAGGATCCAGATTATCTAACACTATATACTAAGTTGATAGTCATTTAAGGTTGAACACTTTCTAAAAACTTTTTTTACTCTTTTCTCATTTTATGTATATATTGTCATATTTTACATCTTTTTTATTCATAACTTTCTTCTAATTACAGCCTTTTCTTTCCACTTAAAGGATTTCCTTTAACATTTCTTCTAAGGGTAGTTTAGTAGTAATGAACTCCTTTAACTTTTGTTTGTCTGGAAAACTCTTTACCTCCCTTATTTTAAATGATGACCTTGCTGGGTAGAGTATTCTTAGTTGTAGGGCTTTTTTTTATTTTCAGGTCTTTGAATATTTCATGCCAGTCCCTTCTTACCTGCAGTTTCTACTGAGAAATCAAATGATTGGGGCGCCTGGGTGGCTCAGTAGGTTAAAGCCTCTGCCTTCGGCTCAGGTCATGATCCCAGAGTCCTGGGATCGAGCCCCACGTCCGGCTCTCTGCTCAGCGGGGAGCATGCTTCCTCCTCTCTCTCTCTCTGCCTGCCTTTCTGCCTACTTGTGATCTTTGTCTGTCAAATAAATAAATAAAATCTTTAAAAAAAAAAAAAGATAGACTTCTGGGGTTTCCCCCTATATAACATTTTGCTTCTTTCTTGTTGCTTTTAAAATTCCTTATCTTTAAACTTTGACATTGTAATTTTTGTGTGTCTTATTGGTGGGCTTCCTCCGGTTCAACTTGTTTGGAACTCTGTGCTTCCTAAACCTGAATGTCTCTTTCTGTTCTCAGGTTAGGGAAGTTTTAAGCTACTATTTTTTCAAATAAATTTTCTGTGCCTTTCTCTTTTCGTTCTGGGTGCCCTATAATGTAAATGCTTATTTGCTTGATCATGTCCACAAGATCCCTTAGCCTTTCTTCATATTTTTTAAATTCTTTTTTTTTCCTTTCTGTTACAGTGTCTTCCAGATCACTGACCTATTCTTCTACATTTGCTAATCTATTGTTGATTCCGTCTAGTGTATTTTTCATTTCTACTGTTGTATTCTTTTAAGATTTTATTTGTCAGAGACAGACAGAGTGCACAAGCAGGGGGAGCAGCAAGCAGAGGGAGAAGCAGGCTCCCTGATGAGCAAGGAGCCTAATGTGGGACTTGATCCCCAAACCCTGGGATCATGACCTGAGCTGAAGGCAGATGCTTAACTGACAGAGCCACCCAGGCATCCATCTATTGTTGTATTTTTCAACTTCTATTGATTATTTTTTATATGTTCTATCTCTTAAAGTTTTCACTGAGTTCTACTCTTACCTCAAGTTTGGTGAGAATCTTTATGGCCATTACTTTAAATTCTTTATCAGGTTATTGCTTATCTCTGTTTCATTTACTTCTTTTCCTGGGTTTTTGTCTTGTTCTTTCATTTGTATCATGTTCTTCTTTCTTTTCATTTTGCTTGACTTACTGTATTAGTTTCTATGAATTAGGCAGAACAGCTAAACTTGAAGGAGTGCTCTTGGGTATGGTCATTCCCTGTGTAGACTTTGTGTCTGGTGACTTTGGCTGGCTGGTTGGCTTGAGCTGTATGTGGCATGGACTGGGGGTCCTGTCCTGCTCTGTGCTGGGGCTTCTCTGGTTAAATGACCAAAGCTGAAGTGGGTGTGGGCTGGGACAGCCCCAGGTCTCCCTGTGCAGAAGGTACCCTGGGAAGGTACCCAGCTAAAGCTAAAGTAGGTATAAGTAGGGGGGTTCTGGGTCTCTGTATGCAGACAGCATCTTGGTGGGATGGTTGAAGATGAGGTGGATTTGGGCCAGCAAGTCCTGGGATGCTTGGCATAGGGGTCACCCTGGCAATATAGCTGTAACTAAAGTGGGTATTTTGGAGTTATTTTTTGAGTTTTGGTTTTTTTGTTTGTTTTCCTTTTTTGTTTTTGCCATTGAGGTGTATAAATTCTTTATTAATTTTGGATATTAACCACTTATTGGATATAACATTTGCAAATATCTACTCTCATTCAGTAAGTTGCCTTTTTGTTTTGTTGATGGTTTCCTTTGCTGTGCAAAGGCTTATTTTGATGTAATCCCAATAGCTTATATTTCTTTTATTTCCCTTGCCTGAGAAGACATAACCAGAAATATGTTACTAAGGACAATGTCCAAGAGATTATTGTTATATTTTCTTTTAGGAATTGTATGGTTTCATGTCTCACATGTAGGTATTTAATCAGTTTTGAGTTTATTTTTGGTGTAAGAAAGTGGTCCAGTTTTCCCAATACAATTTATTGAAAGACTGTCTTTTCCTTATTGTGTTTTCTTGTCTCTTTTATCATAGATTTGAGGATTTACTTCTGGGCTCTCGATCTTGTTGCATGATCTGTATGTCTGTGGCTGTGCCAGTAGCATACTGTTTTGATTACTATAGGTTTGTAGTATATCTTGAAATCTGAGATTGTGATACCTGTAGCTTTGTTCTTTCTCAAGATTGCTTTGGCTATTCATGTTCTTTTGTGGTTCTACACAAATGTTTGGGTTGTATGTTATATTTCTATGGAATATGTTAGTGATATTTTGATAGGGATTGCATTGAATCTACAAACTGCTTTAGGTAATCAGGACATTTTAATAATTCTTCTGTTTTTTCCATTTGTGTCATTTTAAATTTCTTTCATCAATGTCTTAAATTTTAGAATATAGGTCTTTTAAATTCCTACATTTTTTCCTAGGTCTTTAAATTCTTTTCAGCACAATTATAAATGGGATGGTTTTCTTAATTTCTCTTTCAACTACTTATTAGTGTATAGAAACAAAACAGATTTTGGTACATTAATTTTTGTATCCTACAATTTTATTCAATTCATTTATTCTCATAATTTATTGGTAGAGTCTCTAAAGTTTTCTATTTATGCTATCATGTTATCTGCAAATAGTGAGAGCTTTACTACTTTTTACCAATTCAGATGCCTTTTATGCCTTGTCTGGCCACTCTGGCTAAAACTTCCAGTATTGTTTTGAATAAAAGTGGCAAGAATGAACATCCTGCTTTTTTCCTGATGTTAGAGGAAAAACTCTTGTTTCTCACCGTGGACTATTATGTTAGCTGTGAATTTTTTCATGTATGGCCTTTATCATGTTGAGGTGTGTTCCCCTTAAACCCAATTTGTTGAGATTTTTTTTATCATGAATGGATGATGAATTTAGTCAAATGCTTTTTCTGCATCTGTTGAGATGATCAAATGGTTTTCAATCTTTCCTCTTGTTAATGTGATGTACCACATTGATTTGCAAATATTGAACCATGTTTATATCCCTGGAAAAAAATCCCACTTAATTGTGGTAATTTTTTAAATGTATTGTTGAATTTGGTTTGCTTGTACTTTTATTGAGATTTTTGCATCTATGTTCGTCAGTGGTGTCAACCTGTAGTTTTCTTTGCTCTTTCTTTCGTGTATGTGTGTGTGTGTGTGTGTGTGTGTGTGTGTGTGTGTGTGTGTGAGTGATTTTGGTGTCAGGGTATTTCTGGTCTCATAAAATAAATTTGAAAGCTTCCTTTTCTGTTTTTTGTTTTTTTTTTTAAATAATTTGAGGAGAACAGGCACTAACTCCTCTTTAAATGTTTGCTAGAAATCACCTGTGAAGTCATCTAGCTCTAGACTGTAGTTTGTTAGGAGTTTGATTACTGATTAAATTTCATTACTAGTAATCAGCTTGCTCTAATTTTCTATTCTCCCTCCCTGATTCATTTTTAGAAGATTGTATGTTTCTAGGAATTGATCCATTTCTTGTAGGTTGTCTAATTTGTTCATAATATTTGTTTCATAATATTCTACATTTGTAGAATAATTTGCAGAATAAATATTCTACATTTGTAGAATGTTTCATAATATTCTGTCATGTCAGTTATTATTTCTTCTTTGTTTTTTATTTTATTCATCTCTTTTATCTTGATGAGTTTGGTTGCAAGTTTATCAAATTTTTTTATCTTTTTTTTTTTAAGGTTTTATTTACTTATTTGACAGAGAAAAAACACAAGCAGGGGGAGTGGAAGGCACAGGCAGAGGGAGAAGGAGGCTTCCCACTGAGCAGGGATTTCCCCATGTGGGGCTCAATCCCAGGACCCTGGGATCATGACCTGAGCCACCTAGACACCATTTGTTTATTTTTTTTAAGACCAGATTTAGTTTCATTGGTCTTTTGTACTTTCTTTTTTAATTTCTGTTTTTATTTATTTCCATTTTCATCTGTATTGTTTCTTTCCTTCTTCTAACTTTGAGCTATGTTTTTTCTTTTTCTAGTTCCTTAAGCTGTAAAATTAGATTATTTGGGATTTTTCTTATTTCTTGAAGTTGACCTGTATTACCATAAACTTATCTCTCTGAACTGTTTTTGCTGCATTTCATAAATTTTTGGATGTGGGTTTCCATTTTCATTTGTCTCAGGGTAATTTTTTATTTCCTTTTTAATTTTTTTCATTGATCTGTTGGTTGTTCAGTAGCATGTGGTTTAGTCTCCATCTACTTATGTTTTGTCCAATTCTTGTAACTGATATATAATTTCACAGCAGTGTGGTCAGAAAAGATGCTTGATATGATTTCAGTCTGCTTAAATTTATTGAGACTTGTTTTGTGGCCTAACTCTCCTACCCTAAAGAATGTTCCATGTGCACTTGAACAGAGAGGCTATCTCACTATTCTGTTTATCTGTTCAGTCAATCTGGTCTAATGTGCTATTCAAAGCCACTGTTTAGTTATTGATTTTCTACATTCTTTTGTTGGATTGGATCCTTTTATCAATATATAATGTGCTTCTCTGTCTTGCTACAGTATTTGTTTTAAAGTATTTTTTTGTCTGAAATAAGAATTGCTACCCCAGCTTTTTGTTTTTGCCTCTATTTGAATGGAATATATTTTTCTACCCTGTACTTTCAGACTGTATATTTATTTTGATCTGTAGAGAGTTTCTTGTAAGCTGCATAAAAATGGTATTTTCTTCTTCATCCATTCAGTCACCATACAGTCACCCTACATCACTGGATTAAAGCATTTAGTCCATTTATGCTTAAAGTAATTATTGATAGGTATGTAACTTATTGCCACTCTGTTACTCGTTTTAGTTTTTATAGTTCTTCTGCTCTAGCTCTCTTCCCTTGTGGTTTGCTGGTTTTCTTTAGTGTTATGCTTAGATTCCTTTGTCTTTATTTTCTGTGTATCTGTTACACATTCTGGGTTTTCTTTTTTTTTAAGATTTCATTTATTTATTTGATAGAAACTGAGAGACAGAGATCAAGTATGAGCAAGGGGAAGGGGAGGGGCAGAGGGAGATTCAGACTCTCTGTTGAGCAAGGAGCCTGACATGGGGCCCGGTCCCAGGACCCTGGGATCATGACCTGAGCTAACATCAGTTGCTTAACCAACTGAGCCATCCAGGCGCCCATGTTACACATTTTGATTAACACCCTATGCATATGACAGTTTATTGAATTTTTATTCCCACTTCAATATTTTATGTATACATCATATTTTATATATTTTGTGTATCCCTTGACTTATTTTTTTTTAGATATAACTGACTGTACTATTTTTATGTTTAACCTCCATACTGGCTTTATAATTGATTAATCTACTACCTTTACTATATGTTTCTCTTTACCATTAAAATTTGTTTTTGTCTCATAATTTCTAATTTTTAGTTATGATGGGTTTATTTCCCCCCACTTAAAGATGTCCCTTATTTCTGATAAGACTGGCTTAGTGGTGATGTGCTTTAGTTTTTGCTTATCTGGGAAACTCTTTATACCTCCTGTATTCTGAATAGAATACTTGGCAGAGTGTTCTTGGTTGTAGGTTTTTTCCATTCAGAAGTATGAATATATCATGCTATTCCCTTCTGGCCTGCAACGATTCTGCTGAAAAATTACCTGATAGAATTACACGGTTTCCCTCTATGTCACTATAGTCTTTCTCTCACTGCTTTAAAAATTCTTTATCATTACTCTTAATATTTTAATTATTGTGTGTCTTAGTATGGCTCTCCTTGCATTCATCTTGTTAGGAGCTCTCTGCATCCTGGCCCTGGATATCTGTTTTCTTGCCAAGCTTAGGGAAGTTTTCTGCCCCCCCACCACCCTCTTTATCTGGGATCCCTATAATGCAAATGTTATGCTTGATGAGGTCATGAGGTCACTGAAGCTATTATTATTATTATTGCTTTTCAACTTGGTTGCTTTCCATTATCCTGTCTTCCAGATGGCTGATTCATTCTTCTACATCCTATAATCTGCTATTGATTCTCTAGTGGATTTTTTATTTTATTTCATTTTTAAAATATTTATTTGACACACAGAGAGAGAAAGAGAGAGCCTGAGTTGGGAGAGAGGCAGATGAAGGAGTAGAGGCAGACTCCCCACTGAGCAGGGAGCCTGATCCAAGGACTGTGGGATCATGACCTGAGGCAGAGGCAGATGCTCAACTGACTGAGCCACCCAGGCACCCTGGATTTTTCATTTTAGTTATTGAATTCTTCAGCTCTGACTGGTTCTTTTTTATATTTTGTATCCTTTTGTTAAAGTTCAGACTGAGTTCATCCATTTTTGCTCTCAGGGCTGGTGAATATCTTTATGATGATTACTTTGAATTCTTTATGAGGCATATTGCTCACTTCAATTTCTTTTAGCTTTTGTGTAATTATGTCTTATTCTTTCATTTGAGACATATTCCTCTGTCTACTCATTTTGTCTCTGTTTCTATGTATTATGTAGGTCAGCTATATGGCCTATCTGCAAAGAAGTGACCTTGTATAGAAAAGATCTTGTGGTGCCCTATAATGAAATCTCCCTGGTCACATACCAGAAGTGTCCCTTATGCTGTGAGCTGTGTGCACCTTCCTATTGTGTCAGAGCCCCTATTTCATCAAGCCCAGCTGGCTACAATGACCCCTTTCCTTTCTTGGGTACACTGGGCAGGGGTTTGTTCCCCGCACTGTTAAGAGGCTGGGTGGCAGCCACAAGCTCTTTGGTGTGCTGGCGCAGTCTAGCTGTCTGCAATTAGCCTTTCTGCCACAGCTGCAAGCATACAAAAGGGTGGGCTTGCCCCCTGCATAACCAGCTAAGAGGGTAGGCTGCAGGTGCACTGATGTGGGGACTTATTTACCCCTTTCCCCAGGGCAAGAGTTGCTTTGGAGTGGCACTGGTCCAAGCCTGGGCT
The DNA here is from genome assembly GCF_002288905.1 of Enhydra lutris kenyoni. NCBI lineage: Eukaryota > Metazoa > Chordata > Mammalia > Carnivora > Mustelidae > Enhydra > Enhydra lutris. The sequence goes on along the minus strand of NW_019154088.1, from coordinate 24,924,579 downwards.
GCCTACCAGCTGTGGTGGAGCAGGAGCCACTTTGGAGGGATGCCTGTGGAGGCAGGCAGGTTAGATACCCAGGTCCACAAGGGAAAGTCAGGGTAACAACTGTGGTGCCTGCAAGGTAGGTGGAAAGTGTTGGCACTGGTTCCCACAAGTATATGGCTATATAGGCCTGGAGAGAGGAAGGGAAATGGCTCAACCTTGCACTTTTGTTTCCAGAGGAATCTCCTGCAGATCTTTGCCACTCCTGCTTGCATTCTAAGAGTATTCCATAAATCTCTTTCATGTATACCCCGGACACTTTTCAGACTCTGCTTTCTGTGCTGGATCTCGGGTTGAATTATTTAGTGCACTGGATATTTAAGTGTAGGAACTGAGTTTCATTTCACCCTCCAGCTCTCCCATTTAACTCTGCTGGTTTCCGAAGCCAAATGTGATAGGAACTGGTCCTCCCAGTGCAGGTCCCCAGTGCCTAGTGTGTGGTCTGATCTTCTTACTCTTCTCGACTTGTAATGTCCCTCCTATTTGCAGTCAGTCCCATCCAGAGATTTGGTTCCCAACTATGTCTCTGCCCTTCTTACCCTTTATGATGTGACCTGTTCTCTATAGTTGCCTAAGGAAGGTCTGTTCTGCCTGTCTTCAGGTCATTTCAGAGTTAGTCTCACAGATGTAGCTATGATCTTGATGTGGCTGCTAGAGGACCTGAGCTCAGGATTCTCCTATTCCACCATCTTCCTCTGTCTAGTTGCCCTTTAAACCACTATTGTTACTGTTTTTTACTGTGCCTTGGGGTGGGCAAGTCTGTGCATAGGCTTCTTGATGATATCCCTCCCTACCGTATGTCATCATGGTTAGGGTGGGTGTTTAGTAGTTGTTCTGTATGTAGATATAGATTCATTGCTGTCCATGGAAGGAGGTAAGTTTAGGAATCTTTTTAAACCGTCATCTAGGACTGCCCTGCAGAGATTGTCAGATTTAAAAAAAAAAAAAAAAAAAGATATGGCATACAAACTAAAAAGTTCAGAGTGGCCATATTAATAAACTAATTAGAATTCAGAACAAAAAATATTTTAAGAGGAGGAACATTTCTTAATGATGAAAGTGTCAATTCATCAAGCATAATCATCTTTTTAATGTCTTTTTTTTTTTTTAAAGATTTTATTTATTTGACAGAGAGAGATCACAAGTGGGCAGATAGGCAGGCAGAGAGAGAGAGAGAGAGAAGGAAGCAGGCTCCCTGTGGAGCAGAGAGCCCGATGTGGGACTCGATCCCAGGACCCTGAGATCATGACCTGAGCTGAAGGCAGAGGCTTAACCCACTGAGCCACCCAGGTGTCCCCATAATCATCTTTTTATGTAACTAATAACAAGGTTGAAAAGACAAACTCATCTAAAGAGTTTTTGTTTTTTAAGAATTGGCTCCCACAGTATGGGAGCTGGCTGGTGAAAACTGTAGGCAGGTCAGCAAGCTATAAACTCAGGCAGAAGTTGATGCTGCAGTCTTGATTGCAATGGCTCACAGATTTTCTAGGATGGCGGAATATTTTATATTTTGATTACAGTGAGATTACACAGGTGAAAATATTCATTAAAGAGCATTAATCTATTTACTTAGAGTATATTTTATTGTATGTAAATTATACTGTAGTAAAATAAGAGTGTGTTTTGTAATAATACATACTCATTGTAAAAATTTAAATAGACATGTATAAAAAAAAGGGTGATAATCCATCCCACCCAAAATCCACTTCCCTGAAGTCAACAGTGGCTAAAAGATAGCTTTTTGTTAAATTCCTTGACACAGCTCCTTTCTTGTTGTTTGCCAGGCTTCTCCATAGCAATTCTGAATCTTCTGGATCCTAGAGTTTTCCACTATTCTTACTGAAACTATCATTGACAGTCTGTTCCTAAATGCTAAAGAGTCTCTCTTCCTAAACCTCCCACAGGAATCCTAGTGAACATGTTGTCACACCTCAAAAATCTGCTCCTTGCTTATGTTCACTTCCTTGTTGAATGATACCATTATTCACTTAACCTATTTGCCAGAAACTAGGAAGTACACCTAGAATATAATGGGCAAAGAACAATCTTACACTACTTGCTTTACAATCTTCTTCTAGTAAATGTTTCTGTGACCCAAAGGAAAATGATCTAGTTAATTTAGCCTGTAATGACCGACCTCACATGTCACCCGCATAGTCTGTGAAGGGGATTAAAAAAAAAAAAAAAGACAATTGCCATATTCTTTTTTTTTTTTTAAGATTTTATTTATTTATTTGACAGAGAGGATCACAAGTAGGCAGAGAGAAACAGAGGGAAGCAGGCTCCCCACTGAGCAGAGAGCCCGATGTGGGACTCGATCCCATGACCCCAGCCGAAGGCAGAGGCTTAACCCACCAAGCCAGCCACCCAGGCGCCCCCAATTGTCATATTCTTGAATGGTCATCAGGGAATCCCATTAGCTCACAGTCCAAGACAGGTTCCCTTGAGCCCCATCATTTCTTACCAGTTTGGTAAAATAGTCTCCTAATTGCCTGCTGGCTCTAGTGTCCAAATATGGAATTCAGATATCTCTCCTCACATTGCTTCTAAGTATTTTTCTAGGAAAAAAAAAAAAAAGAAAACAGTGATTAGAATTTTGTGTGAAGCTCTCCATATAGGATTTTTGATAGGTGCTCATCCCATATTTTTACCTGATAGTATTCTTTAAATTTGGTATGTTGGTTTGCACTCCAGATTTTGCTTCATTCACTTCTTGACTACTTATACTTCACTGCATTCCTACATAACAAGAGAAGTTCCCATTTTTCAAGTTTGAAAGTATTATCTTATCAATAAAAATTTGACATGCCTACCCACTCCAGCCCTAGTATAACTCATTTTATACCCATTGTATCCTAACCAGTCTTGTTTTATGCTATGGCACCTATAAGATGTTTTTACCTTAAATGTCATGCTTTTATACAACTTCTATATTCAGGGCCCCTGTGCAGGAGGATATCTCAAACTGGGCATTTTAGACCAGACAATTCTTTGTTATGGGGAACTCTCCAGTGTAATGTTGGATATTGAGTAGCATCCCTGTCTTCTGCCATGATGTAGTACTTTCTACCACCTCAGTCATGGCAATCAAAAATGCTTACAGCCATTGCCAAGTTCCCTTTGTGAGGGAACAAATAAATCTGGCTGAGAACTAGTGGCCTGACATATATCTGGGCTTATAAAATCATGTGAAATAAGAATATATATCACATTTTAGGGGTGACAAGCAATGACAGGAGAGGGTAGAAATTAATATAACATCTAATAATTTTTCTTGAGAATAAAAGGATGAGGTATAGAAAGTGGGCCAAGGCAGAGGCTACAATGTTGGTGGCTATGGGGGAAAAGAAAAAGGCTCTATATGAAATCCAAAAAAGCACAAAACATGAACTTGTGTTTTTTCCCATTCTCTTTACAAAAGAAGTCCAAGGTAGTAGCTGTAGAGTCCAACTTTGAACTCTAGCCTTTATCCTTAAGAAGACAAATATGTAGAATCTCTCACATAATCATGACTGGAGGTGGCCAAAGTATATACAAAATGGGGCAAGAATATGCTCTAGCATTCTCACATGAAGTACAAATAAACAGTAGTCCCTTTCATGAGCCACAGATAAATATTTCCCCCAAATTGATTATTTTCCTCCTGGAAACCTGAGAAGGAATAAAGAATATTCCATTTCAATGGAATAGAAGTGAGGTGGGAATTCCCTTCTACAATTCTGGATTTGGTCATCAAGATTTAAGACATAGGCAGAAACAACTACAGAAAGATTGGTTTTAAATAAGTTTTTTAGGACAGGTTAAATATATTTTTGTACTGAAATAAAGAACATGTGAGAGTCATAATAAGAATGCAGAATCATAAATAGCAAAGCTAATGCCAACACAGCAGCAATCAAAAGATCAGCAAAGAGGCATGACTGAATGTTAAAATAGGTTCTGAAACAGACACAGTGAATATAAGAATTTTTTGTTTTGTTATTTAAAGTCACTGTAACAAATGATGGTAATAGTAACTTTGGCAGGCCACTAAAAAAGCTAGGTATCTCAAGAAATTATTCTCTCTTCTGTAGCAAAAATAAAATAAAACTAGGATATTTATTTTCCCCTTTAACACAGCAGGGATCACTTATAGCAAATAAGCTTAACAATGCTCCCATGTGGGAACCACTATTCCTGTTAAAGAACTGACCACTGTCATTATCCACACAGTGCAGTAAATACCTAAACCCTGTCTCACATCAGTCTTCTACCTCTGCCTTCTGCCTTCAGAAGGCTGTTTCTTTTTCCCCAAGAAAACCTTAGAAGAGGTTATTAAACAGAAAAGAAGGTCCTCAACTATTCTCTCACCCCCTGCTGACCCCCAATACCAGACACAGAGTAAACAAACCCAAAATGTAGGATAAAGATTAGGCTACAGGTATGGAAGAACTTACCAGTTGGCATTTTTATTCATCACCTCCATTGTATCAAGAATTTTTATTAGATTCTGTGAAAGTAACAAAAAAAATTTAAATAAACTTTTTTTTTTTGAGCTTGAGGATTTTTAAAAAGAACAGGCTCATGAAATAACTATGTTTACAAAGCAGGCTGCTTAGATCAGAGAGCAGGGGCAAAGGAAGTCCCAGAGTCTTCAAGGGGACTCAATCAATGAAGGCTTTCAAGAAGAATGTTTAATTGTTAAAGGGTCCATGACAGACACTTAAAAGCAGAATGGACCCTTACCAATATGAGAGAAAATTAGATTTAATAGCACTTGAAATCAGAGGGGTGAATTAAAGGGCATTAATATGGCTGCACTTACAGCCTCGGGAAAATGGCTCAATCTCTGAGCCTCATTTGTAAAATGCTACATTGCTAATGCCTTCTTCACAGGTTGGTTGTGAAGTTTAAATGAGATAATGCATCTAGTATGTGCATAAGTAATTTAGTTGTTATTACTGTTAGTGCAAGGACTTCCAGAACCATCCACTTATATTATGGGACAGGAGAAAATGTACCTAATTGATCAAAAGCAATTATCTGTTGATACTGGGATTGGGTGAACTGTTTTTCTTCTACTTTTCTGCATTTTCTACATTTTCTATCATAAGCATATATTATTTTATAATCAGTAAAACTCAGCATTTAAAACAAATTTTAAATTTAAATTTATTGAATGAGTTATTTGGCAGGATGATAAATGTTAATCCAACTCACATAATCAAGTGGCTTTTGAATGTACAAATTCTTGATTATACTGAATACTTAAGTCATGCCGAACCTCGTGCTAAGTCACATACAGATATGGGAAAACATGCAGGGAGATTATTGGTCTTGTGAATAAATGCATCCTACAAAAGCAGTCCAAATAAATTGCTACTAAGTACCTAGATCTGCATGATGAGGTAGTACTGCCCAACCGTTGAAGGTTCAGGATAGGAAATCAGAGGCTGTGAGTTCAAAATCTGATTAATATTCAACAAGTAGTAACTGCCTCTTTTGTGCTGGGCATTTTCTACTTATAAGCAGTGAACAACAAGTAAACAAGTATATAGCCAAAGAGAAGTTTAACCTTTTCCTTTTTTTTTTTTTAAATCCACCAGTATAAAGAAAGCACACAGAATCCCTCCGTACTGAATCATTCCCATCAGTAGTTCGACAAAATGGTAAAGCTCTCATTTTCAAAATAGTACAAATAAAATTTTTGATTCCCTATTTCCCTCCAGGTATCAACTCCTTTTTCTTCCAGTTCATTGGCTACTCTGAAGGTATTTGGTGTCTCCAGTTCCTCCCCTTTTCTTCTTTTTTGAATCTGCTTCAAAAAGGAAGTGGCCCAGATACTGATTTTGTCAATAGGGTCTCAGCTAGCAAACACTATGTCTATACAAATTAGAAAATGGTGCCCCTCTGGATCATGAATTGTAAATATCTGTGCCCTCCATGTGGGTGGAGCACAACGCAGGAGTATTTTACAACCACTCAACCTATCAGATGGGCACCTTTGAACAATGCATAAGCAGCACATCCATGATGGCTGTCCTTCTTGTGATGGCCAATGGCATCCAGGTGGTTAAAGCTGATTAATTTTTAGTCCTTATTCTACCTGCATTATCAGCAACCTATGCCAGAGTTAACTACTCCCTTCTATTTGAAGCACTTTCTTCACAACATACTCCCTTTTTTTTTTTTTAAAGATTTTATTTATTTATTTGTCAGAGAGAGAGGGAGAGAGAGCGAGCACAGGCAGACAGAATGGCAGGCAGAGGCAGAGGGAGAAGCAGGCTCCCTGACGAGCAAGGAGCCCGATGTGGGACTCGATCCCAGGACACTGGGATCATGACCCGAGCCGAAGGCAGCTGCTTAACCAACTGAGCCACCCAGGCGTCCCCAACATACTCCCTTTTTAATTCCTTTTCTCTAATCTGCTTCCTCCCTCCCACCCCTCTTTATTGAGATATATAGTGTTCTATTTCAATTATAAGTTTAAGGTACACAATGTGATGATTTCATATATGTATATATTGTAAAAAGATTCCCTCAATAAGTTTAACACCTCACCTAATTGTATGTGTGGTGAGTACACTGAGAATCTACTCTCCCAGCAACTGGGTATATAATATAGTACTGTTGACTATGAACACCATGCCATATAAGTTCCCCAGAACTTATAACTTAAGTTTATACCCTTTGATTAATATCTCCTATTTCCTCCAACCCCTGGCAACCACCATTCTATTTCTATGAGTAATATACCTTATGGTCTCACTTATATGTAGAATCTAAAACAAAACAAAACAAAAAAAGTCAAACTCCTAGAAATAGAGTAGAAAAGTTATTGCCAGGGGTGGGGAGGTAGGAGAAAAAGGGAGATTGGTAAAAGTGTACAAACTTGCAACTATAAAATGAGTAAGTCCTGAGAATCTAACGTAAAACATGGTGAGTATAGTTGATAGTACTGTATTATATACTCCAATGTTTCCAACAACAACAAAAAGGTATGTCTTTCTCTGACTTATTTCATTGAGCATAATGCCCTAAGGTCCATCTATGTTGTTGCAAATAGCACTATTTCGTTCTTTATGGCCAAATGGCTTTCCATTATGTTTATCATATCTATCTGTATGTGTGTCTGTGTCTATATATAATTACATTTTCTTTATCCATTCCTCTGTCAATGGACACTTGCATAAAGGTTCCCTTTCCTCCACATCTTTACCCAACACTTGTTACTTCTTGTCTTTTTGATACTACCCATTCTAACAGATATGAAGTAGTATTTCATTGGGGTTTTGATTTGCATTTTCTTCAAGATTAGTAATGTTCAGCACCTTCTCATGAACCCGCTGGTCATTTGTGTGTCTTCTGTGGGTTTGTTATTTGATTTGCTACTGATGCTCATGAGTTCTTTCTGTATTTTGGATATCAACTCCTTATCAACCATGTGATTTGCAGATATTTTCTCCCATTCTATAGGTTACCTTTTCATTTTTCTGATTCTTTTGTTCTACAGAACTTTTTAATTTGATGTAGTCCCAACTGGTTCATTTCACTTCCTTTGCTTGGGCTTTGGTGTCCTATCCAAAAAAATGCTGCTGAGACCATTGTCAAGATATGGTTTTCAGGAATGTCCTGTTTAATTTCTACATATTTGTGAATTTTCTATTTTCTTCCTTCAGATAATGGTGGTCAGAAAAGACACTTGGTAAGATTTTGACTTAGTATATGCTCTGTCCTGGAGAGTGTACCATGTGCACTTGAGAAGAATGTGTATTCTGCTGTTGAATGGAATGTTCTCTATAGAGCTTAGGTCCATTTGGTCTAAAGTATATTTCAAGTCCAATTTTCCTTATTGATTTTCTGTCTGAATGATCTATCCATTATTGCAAGTTGGGTATTAAAGTTCCCTATTATCATATATTCATCAATTTCTCCCTTTATATCTATGTGTATTTCCTTAATATATTTAGGTGCTCTGATGTTGGGTGCATATATTTTTATGATTATTATATCCTCTTGTAAGTTAATCCCTTTACCATGATATGGTGACCTTTGTCTCTTGTTACATTTTTTTTTACTTAACATCTATTGGGTCTGATATAAATATATTCACCCTTGGTCTCTTTTGTTTTTCATTTGCATAAAATATCTTTTTATGTCTCTTATAGGTATCATATAGTTGGATCCTATCTTTTAACCATTCAGCCACTCTGCCTTTTGATTGTAGAATTTAATCTATTTACTTTAAAATTAATTATTGATAGGTTAGGCCTTATTAATGCTATCTTATTGTTTTCTGGCCGCTTCCTTGTAATTCTCTTGTTCATTTCTTCCTCTCTTGCATCTTCCTGTGTGAATTGATTTTATGTATGGTTTGTGTATCAACTGTAGGGTTTTGCTTTATGGTTACCATGAAGTTTATATAAAACATCTTATATTAATCTATTTGACATTGATAACTTAGTGTCCCTCTCATTAAAAAAAAAAAAAAACTAGCCTTTTACTTTCACTAATTGTTTTTTTATTTTTTTTTTTAAGATTTTATTTATTTATTTGACAGACAGAGATCACAATTAGGCTGAGAGGCAGGCAGAGAGAGAGGGGAAGCAGGCTCCCAGCTGAGCAGAGAGCCCAATGCGGGGCTCAATCCCAGGACTCTGAGATCATGACCTGAGCCGAAGGCAGAGGCTTTAACCCACTGAGCCACCCAGGCGCCCCTCACTAATTGTTTTTAATGTCACAATTTACTTTTGATATTGTGTCCATTAACAAATTATTATAGATGTAGTTATTTTTAATGTTTTGTCCTTTAACCTTTATATTAGTGGCTAAGTTATACTAGTTCAGTAGTTAATACACCATCATTTTACAGTATTCAAGTATTCTGAATTTGATTATAGTTCCCAGTGTATGTTTTCATGTTACTCATTAGCATTCTTTTATGAAACCTGAAGAACTCCTTTCAGCATTTCTTAAAAGCCACCCCCTACCACACACACACCAATTCAAACTCCTGTATCCAACTGCCTCTCTGACACCTGAGAGGTGTCTGTTAACTGGCAGTTTGTTAACTGCCATCTGAGTTGGCAGTTAACAAACCCGAGACTAAATTTCCAATCTCTTCCTTATTCATCATGGTATCTCCTCATTTTAATTATTCAGCCAAAAACCTTAGAGTTACACAATTTCCTCTTTCTCTCATACCCACACCTATCTCTATAAGCACATTCATTACCACAATCTTCAAATATTGAAGGAAATCAACATTGCCAATGTCCACTATTCCTACTTTGTCCACACCACCACCCTTGTTCATTATTTCAATTGTTTCCTACCTGTTGAATCCACTTCTGTTTTGGTTCCTTTTCAATCTAGTTTCCACATAAGTCAGTAATCTTGTTAAAATTTAATTCAGATTATGTCACCTATATTAAATCTTTTAATGGGTTCCAATATAACCCGGAACAAAAAACCAGTAATTTCAATATCACACCAGCCTCACCAACCCCACCAACCCCACCCCCACCCCAGTGCCTGGCTTGCATTGCCTCTCTGACCTCACCTCCAATACCCGCTCTTTCCCAGCACATCCTGTTCCTTCCCCTACTGTCACATTTGCTGATTTATTCTTTTTTGAGCACATCAAACACACATGTACCTACTGCAGGGATTTTCAACCTGCCATCTCTGCAACCTCAAATTTTTTTTCCTCCTCAAAAAGCTTCCTTGTTTACTCCCTACTATCTTCAGATGTCACCTTCTTAGTGATGTTTCCATGGCTTCCATTTTTAAACCACAACCCTCCCATTTTCCCTTCCAGGCTTATTACCCAATAATATATATTTTACTTATTTTTTAAGTTGTCTCCCTCCCAAATAACATAAAATTCACAATAACTTTGTCTCTGGAACCTAACCCAGAGCATGACAATTAATAGGTGACAAATAATTGAAATAATATATAGTAATTAGCAACACTGGCATAGCCTTTTACTTCACTATTTCCAAATGGCAGCACCATAGAAAATTCAGAAAGGGGAGAAGGTGAGTCCAAGGATTCTGGCAATGACTGACTGAATACCTCAGTGACCTAGCAGAAGACAAGTGCTTGAAAAGTAAAGGCTACAACAATTCATCTTTTTGAAATTTACCAAATTCATATTTAATTCCTAAACACACAAATCAAATGTAGGTGACTATAAAAAAGATTCCAAAAGGGACAGATTCAGTGAGATTAAAACTGTACAGTAAAATGCACGTGGAGGTTCATTGTTGTCACCAATATTTTATCATCCTTTCCTTTCTTAAACACTTGCTTTGATGTGTGGTCATTTGACCAGTTCTGGCTGATTAAGTGTAAACTGCAAATTACCTTCCACTACCTGTGCTTAGCAGTTTTCTTTGTATTTGGTACTCTGTTTTTTGTGATTCTTGAATATGTGGTTTCGTGTCTTGTATCTATTGTAGAAACATCTTAGTTACCTTTCAAAATATTGCTTCTGTGCCATGCTGTAGCTCATCTTTTTTTTTTTGATACTCCAGTTATAAACCTATTAAACCACTTGTCTGTATCCCTGTATTATGTTGCATATGTTTTGTTGTTTAGTTGTTTTCTCTTTGTGCTTCAGTTTCTTTTATTGACCTGCCCTTGAGTTCCATAAGCAGGTCTTTTGTCTTATTCAAGCTAATGTTGAAACACATTTAAAATCTTAAATATTTTAGTTATAAAATATTTGCTTTTTTGTCAATCTTTTCTCCTATTTCTTTGTCAATCAAGTATGAGAATATATGTGTATCTGCTTTTATTGATATTTTCCCAAATTATGAGATACACTTTCTTGCCTCTTCATAAGTCTTTTAATTTTTATATTATGTAGTAGACATCATACGTATTAAAAAAAAAAAAAAAAGTCTAAAAGTGATCCTGGGAAGCCTAGGTAGCTCAGTCAGTTAAAGGTCTGCCTTCAGCTCATGTCATGATCCCAGAGTCCTTGCTCAGTGGGGAGCCTGCTTCTCCCTCTGCCTGAAGCTCCTTGATAAATAAATAAATAAAATATTTTTAAAAAAGGAAAGTGGTTTACTTTTTCCAGGAAAGGTAAACCCTTTTTTGTTCTGAGCAGATGAGTTAAGAGGCTAATCTTAACTATCCTAATAGAAATTGAGCTTAGGCAAAGCTGGGTTTATAGAAAGATCCTGAACTCATCCCCTCCCACAGACACACCAAATCTCCAGCTACAAATGGATCATTTCCCTCTGAAAAAAATCTCCACAACAAAAGATAAAAGGGCCACAACAAATGGATAAAAGAGGCTGAGACATGGTCTTACAAAAACAAAAAAAAACCACCATCCCTGATGTGATAGGGAGGGATCTCACCAGACAGGTGCTTCTCCCAGAGGAGGCCCTACACAGGCACCCCAGTCCCTGAGACTATAATAGAGAGCTAAGTCTTCAGAGTATCTGGCTTAGAAAACAAAGGGGCCTGATGTCTAGGGGTTCCAAAGTGCTAAAGGAAACTGAGATTCACCTCTCGGAGGCCTCACAGGCAATGTTGCTAACCCTGAGATCCAGTGAAAAAAATAGCAGTTTGAAAAGTGTCTAGTGGAAACCCACTAGCAGATGGGATATCATAAGTATAAAAAGTCCCCCTGAGGAATGAGGGATTCAAGTTCCACATTGGGAACCTCTGAACTGGGAATCTATACCAGGAAAAAGAGCCCCAATAACAAGTAGCTTTGAAAATCATCAGGGTTTATGGTGATGTAGGAAGACCATGAACTCACCTTCTCCACAGATATAACAAATCTATGCATGTTTATACAATTTCTCCTGAAGAAAGGCTGAGGGCTGACTAAACTGCTTCTGCACAAAAGAGAGAGACCACACAGAGAATAACAAAAAAGAGGAGACCTGGCAACAAAAGGAATTCCCCCCACCCCCATCACCAATGCTGCAAACTGCAGTAGAGAAGAATAACACTGAGGAACCATAAGCAGATTCATTTGTGCCAGGGCATAGAAAAAAAAGTCATGGTTTAAAAGACTAAGATATAAAATATCCAGCCCTAGTACACCCAATGACAGGAGAGCTGTTTAAACTCTCCCCGGGTCAAAAGGGCTGGTGAGCATATGGTTTAGTCTACCCTCCACATTCATAGTGCACACAAGGGCAGTGTTCCAGGTGCTTTGTCTGGCGGGTCATCTCAGTGAGCACCAGACCTGTAGCCCACGTCAGCCCTGAATGGGGAGTGGAGGATAGCTGTTATTTAAAAATACAACTATAGTATAAAGGAACTAGCCTTAGAACTTTGCCACAGAGGAGCTGCTGAAACTCACTCCAGGTTGCCAGAGTTCCTCCTCCACTTATAGCCTAAACAGGAAGAGCATCCAGGGCCCTAGCCAGCCTACTGCCTCTATGAACTCATCACCCTTAGCACAGCACACTAGACACCCCTGGTCAGCACTCACCATATCTCTAGCCATCGTGCCAAGTTGACACAGACACAGAGTATCTCAAAGCACTCCAGGCTTCAGATGGCTTGCTAAGGGATCTCCAGGGCAAAGTGCTCTGGAAGACCCAAGCCCATGTTTGTCTTGGCCCCAATTACCCCACCAGTGCATCCCTGTGCTAAGCACCCTGGGATATCTCTGTTCATACCAACTTCAGCTTCAGCTGTTATGCCAGGACACCCTGTTTGGAGATCCCCAGGGGAGTACTTGTGTGGAATGCCCCAGGGCACCCTCTTGGCCAAAAGCCCCAGGTCCTCCCAGCTTGTACCCACTTCAGCTTTCCTGCAAGAGCACCCTCAGTGCAGAGAGCCCTGGGACAGCTCTGGCCATCCCACCAAGGCAGTCTCAGCAAGGAGTGCCCTGGGACCCTGTCCATACTACACAGATCCAGGTAGCCAGCCTCTTCACCAGGCACAGTCTACACTGGAAATGACCACACACAAGAACATTCAAGTTAAGAAGGAGCAGTTCTGCCCAATTCATAGAAAAAACACAGAAAGCCAAGTAAAGTAAATAGAGGAATATGCTCCATATGACAGAAGAGAAAAATCTCTGACCAAGAACTAAATAAAATAGAGATAAGCAATACACCTGATAGCATTTAATAATCATAAAATACTTACTAAACTTGAGACAAGAATGGAAAAACTAAGTGACAACTTTAACAGAGATATAAAACAGACAAAAAGGACCAAATTTAAAGAATACAATAACTGAAATTTTAAAATACACTAGATAAGAGGATGCAGAAGAATGGATCAGGGATCTGAAAGAGAGTTATGGAAATAACCAAGCTGAACAACAAAAAGAAAAAGAGTTTTTTAAAATGAAGATAGTTTAAGGTATCTCTTGGACAACATGAAGCAAACAAACATTTGCATTATAGGGGTCACCAAAGTAAAAAAGAAGGGAGTAGAAAACTTCTTGGAATAAATAATAGCTGAAAGCTTTCTTAACCTGGAGAAGGAAACAGACATCCAGTTTCAAGAAGCACAGAAAGTTTTAAACAAGATGAACCCAAGAGGTCCACACCAAAGACACATAATAACTAAAATGTCAAAGGTTAAAGATGAAAGATTTTAAAAGCAACGAGAGAAGCAAAAATTACATACAAGAGAAACCCCATGAGTCCATCTAATTTTTCAGCAGAAATTATATAGACCAGAAAGGATATATTCAAAATGCTGAAAGAAAAATTCCTACCCTAAGAATACTCTACCTCTCCTTCTATTCTGAAAGATAATTTTTCTTTGGGTAACTCTTTACCTGGCAAAGTTAAGAGAGGTCATCACCACTAAAATGACCTTATAAGAAATGTTAAAGGGAGTTGCATAAAGTGAAAAAGGCCATAACTAGGATAAACTATAAATAAAAGATGTAAAATACAACTATAGGGTAGGTAAAAAAGTTATTTTATAATCTATTCAAACTTCAGCAACTGCCAAGTTAATACAGACTGTTGAATATTTATTCCAGGAAAAAAGGATGGGACAGTATCTGCAAATCAATCAATATGATACATCACATTAAGAAAATGAAGGATAAAAATCACATGATCATCTGAATAGATGCAGAAAAAGCATTTTAAAAAATTCAACAGCTACTTGTAATAAAAACTCTCAACAAAGTGTGTTCAAAGGGAATACACCTCAATATAATTAAGGCCATATATGAGAAATTCACATTATACTCAATGGTCAAAAACTAAGAGCTTTTCCTTTAAGGCCAAAAACAAGATAAGGATGTCCACTCTTTCCACTTTTATTCAACACAGTACTGGAAGACCTAACCACAACACTAACACAAGAAAGAGAAATAAATTGGTAAGGAAGAAATAAAATTTTCACTATTTGCAGACAACATGATATCATATATAGAAAACCCTGAAAACACCCTTGAAAAACTATTTAAAGTAATAAAGAATTCAGTAAATTTACAGAATACAAAATAACATACAGAAATCTGCTGCATTTCTACACTAACAATGAAGTAGCAGAAAGAAGATTAGAAAAACAATTCCATTTTCAATTGCATCAAGAATAAAATGTCCAGAAACAAACTTAACCACAGAGGTGAAAGACCTGTACTCTGAAATTTTTTATAACATTGGTGAAAGAAATTAAAGACAACACAAATCAAAACTTATTTCATGTTCATGGACAGAAGAATATTGTCAAAATATTCAGACTATCCAAGGCTATCTACAGATTCACTGTAATCTCTATCAAAACACCAATAACATTTTTCATAGAACTAGAACAAATAATCCTGAAGTGTCTATGGAAATACAAAGAACCCTTAATAACCAAAACACTCAGAAATAACAGCAAAGCTGGACATATCACAATCCCAGATTTCAGGATCCACTACAAGTTATAATTATCAAAATAGTATGGTATTTGCACAAAAACATATCCACGGATTAATGGAACAGGATAGCCCAGAAATAAACCCATACCTATATGGTTGATTAATCTGTGACAAAAGAGCCAAGAATATATAATGGGGAAAAGACAGTCTTTAATAAATGGTTTTGGGAAAACTGGACAGCTACATGCAAAAGAGTGAGACTGAACCACTTATACTATACAGAAAAATAAACTGAAAACAAAGACCTAAATGTGAGACTTGAAACCAGAACACTCCTAAAAGAAAACATAGGCAGTGATCTCTTAGATACCATCTTTAGTAACATTTTTATGGATAGCTCTCCTTAGGCCAGGAAAACAAGAGCGAAAATAAATTATTGGGACCACATCAAAATAAAGAGCTTTTTCACAGCAAAGGAATCCAACAACAAAACAATAAGGCAACCTACTGAGTGGGAGAAGATAGTTGCAAATGATATAACCAATAAAGGGTTAATATCCGGGCACCTGGGTGGCTCAGTGGGTTAAAGCCTCTGCCTTCAGCTCAGTCATGGTCCCAGGGTCCTAGGATCGAGGCCCGCATTGGGCTCTCTGCTCAGCAGGGAGCCCGCTTCCTCCTCTCTCTCTGACTGCCTCTCTGCCTACTTGTGATCTCTCTCTCTGTCAAATAAATAAATAAAATCTTTAAAAAAAAAAAGGGTTAATATCCAAAATGTACAAAGATTGTATCCAATACTTAAAAATTAAGAAGTGAGCAGAAGACCTGAATAGACATTTTTCCAAAGAAGACATACCAGGTGGTCAGTAGACACATGAAAAGATGCTCAATATCACTAATTGTCAGAGAAATGCAAATCAATACCACAATGAGATACCACTTCACACAAGTGAGAATGGCTAGTATCAAAAATTAAGAGAAAACAAGTGTTGGCAAAAATATAGAGAAAGAGGAACCCTTACTCACTGTTAGTGAGAATGTAAATTGGTAGAGCCACTGTGGAGAACAGTATAGAAATTACTCAAAAAATTAAAAATAAAAATGCTATACAATCTAGTAATTCCACCACTGGGTATTTACCCCTCCCCCCCAAAAAAAAAACCCCACTAATTTGAAAAGATATATCCACCCCTATGTTTACTGTAGCATTATTTACAATAGCCATGATATGGAAGCAACCCTAAGTATCCATCAATAGATGAATGGACAGAGAATGTGGGATATGTGTGTATGTGACAAAATACTGATCAGCCATAAAAAATGAAATCATGCCACTTGTGGTAACATGGATGGACCTAAAGGGTATGATGCTAAGTGAAATAAGTCAGACAATGATAAACGGATATTATTGGAGCTTTAAGTAGAATCTTTTAAAAAAGAATGAACAAACAAAGTGGAAACAGATCCATAAATCCAAAGAAGTAACTGGTGGTCACCAGAGAGCAGGGCTGGAGGGGAATTGGGCAAAGTAGGTGAAGGGGAGTAAGAGGTAAAGGCTTCCTGTTATGGAGTAAGTAAGTCACGGGTATGAAATGTACAGCACAGGTAATATAGTCAATCAGGTTGTAATAGTGTTGTATGGTGACAGATGGTAGCAACACTTGTGGTAAACATAGTAATGATGAGTAGATTAGTTGACTCACTATGTTGTGCACCTGAAGCCAATGTAACTATGTGTCAACTATGCTTCAATAAAGAAAAAACTAAAAAATCAGCCAGGCTTACTTCCAGGAGAGCCTGAGTCCTATAGGAAATAGAGATTCTACTCTTATCTACAATCTTACTTCCTCAGAACCAGCACAGAGGCAGTTTGAAAAGCACCTGGCCCATAGGTTAAGATTTACTGAGTAATTGTAGGTCATATGACAGAGGGTCAGGGATTGGTAGGAAATTTATCAGGGAACAGACTCAGGTGGAAGCCATTTTTCTTTCTGTCCTTCAGCCTAGATGGCTCAATGCTGGCAGGCACCAGTTCTGACACTTCTTATCTACATTGTTAGCACTGCTTACCTCACCCTAGCATTCTCCATTGAACCTGCTTGCCTAGGCAGGTGCCTCCCTCCAACAGGAGGTTCTACTGGAGAAGGGGCACCTCTGCACACTATCATGCCTCCAACAGTGACAACTGGCACTTATAGCCAGCCACCCTGAATGCTAATGTTACCCACCAGTGTGCCCACATCAACTGTAGCCAGACCTCTCAGCCAGCCATGGGGTGGGGGGAAGCCCTGTCCCCCTGTACACCCATAGTAGTTATAGCCAAGTTACAATAGGAGGCACATGAAGCCTACACAGAAGATAGCCTTGGAACACTGGATTCTCATGACCAGAAGGGATGGCACTTTGGGGCCCCACAAGATGCCTTCTACATAAAACCACTATCTTTAAGACCAAGAGTCATAGCTGAACTACCTAATATAGAAACAGACAAATTAAGGAGACTGAAGAATATGTTCAAAACAAAAGAACAAGACAAAACCTAAAAAAAAGAACAAATCAGTAATAACTTACCTACCTGATAAAGACATCAAGGTAATGATTATAAAGATGCTCACTGAACATGAAAGAAGAGTGGATGAACACAGTGAGAACTTCAAAAAAGAGAATAAAAATAACCAGAGCCAAAGAATAAAATAACTGATGTTAAAAAAAAAAAAAAGCCCCTAGATGGAATACACAGCAGGTTAGAGAATGCAGAAAAACATCAGAAATTTGGAAGATAAAATACCAGAAATTTCCCAATTAGAACAGCAAAAAATTATTTTGTTTAATGAAGATAGGTTAAGGGAATTCTGGGATGACATCAACCATATTAACATTCATATTATAGGGGTACCAGAAGGGAAGAGAGTGAGAGAGAAAGGAGCATAGTTGAAATAGAGAAAACACATTAGAAGGAATAATAGCTGAAAATTTGCCTAACCTGGAGAAGGAAATAGGCATCCAGGTCTAGAACACAGACAGATATACACCAAGACACATAATAATTAAAATGTCAAATATTAACAATAAAGAGAAAATCTTAAAAGCAGCAAAATGAAAGCAAACAGGTTCACACTAGGAAACACCCATAAGACTATTAGCAAATTTTTCAGCAGAAACTTTGGCTAGATGGAAGTGGCAGGATATGTTTAAGGTGCTGAAAGGAGAAAAAAAAAAAAAACTAAAATCAAGAATATTTTATCTGGAAGTTATCATTCAGAATTGAAGAAGAGACAAAGAGCTCATCACCACTAAGTGGACTTCACAAGAAATGTTAAAAAGATTATTTTAAACAGGAAAGAAAAGGACATAAGTAAAGGAAAATTATGGGGAAAAAATTTCACTGGTAAAAGCAAACATATAGTAAAGGTAGTACATCAACCCCTTATAGAGCTAGTATGAAGGTTAAAAGACAAAAGTAGTAAAATCAATTATATCTACAACAATTAGTTAAGGGATACAAAATAAAAGATATAAAATATGACATCAATACTGCAGAAGATAAAAAGATGTGGGGATTTCAAAATGTGTTCAAACTTAAGTAACCATCTACTTAAAATAGACTGCTATACCTTTCTGTGGAGAGCAAGAATAATTATATACAAAGTAGAGAAGCATCCAAATATGTGACAACCTCTGTGTAATAAAAATCTGTGTAAATTTAAAAAAAAATAGACTGCTATACACATAGGGTGTTATATGTAAACTTTGGTACCACAAACCAAAAACCTATAATAGGTACAAAAAATTATCTGATCACACGGAAAGAGAACAAGAGAAAAGGGGAACTGAGAACTACAAAAACAACTAGAAAACACTTAACAAAATGCAGTAAATATACGCCTATCAATATTTACTTCAAATGCAAATACATTAAATAATCAAAAGACATGGTGTGAATGAATGGATAATAAAATAAGACCAATCTGCATGCTGCCTACAAGAATACATACAGACTGAAGTGATGGGAAAAAAGAGAATAACAGCAAGTAGAAAAGAAAAGAAAGCTAAGGTAGCAATATTCATATCAGAAAAAATACATTTTAAAACAAAGACTGTAACAAGAGACAAAGAAGGGCATTACATAGGGGTGCCTGGGTGGCTCAGTGGGTTAAACCTCTGCCTTCAGCTCAGGTCATGACTCCAGGGTCCTGGGATCGAGCCCCGTATCAGGCTCTCTGATCAGCGGGGAGCCTGCTTTCTCCCCCTCTCTCCCTGCCTGCCTCTCTGCCTACTTGTGATCTCTCTCTCTCTCTCTCTCTCTGTGTGTTAAATAAATAAATACATCTTTAAAAAAAAAGGGGGGGCATTACATAATGATAAAGGGTCAATCCAACATGAGAATATAACAGTTGTAAGTATCTATGCACCCAAAATAGGAGCACTACAAAGCAAATATTAACATATTAAGGAAGAGGATGACAACAATACAATAATATTAGGGGAACTTAACACCCTACTTTCACTAATGAATACATCATCCAGACAGAAAATGAATAAGGAAACATTAGATTAGATTTACTTAATAGATATATGGACCATTCCAACCTAAAGCAGCAGAACACACATTCTTTTCAAGTATATATAGAACATTCTTATTTATGGCTTAGAAATATTCTCTAGAATAGATCACATTCTAAACCACAAAAAAGTCTCAATAAATTTATAAGTAAATAAATTTATGTAGATTGAAATCTTATCAAGCATATTTCCTACTACAATGTTACAAAACTAGAAATAAATCAATTACAAGAAACTTGAAACTAAGCAGCATGCTATTAACAACCAATGAGTCAATAAAGAAATCAAACAGAAAATCAAAAAATACCTTGAGACAAATGAAGAGGGTAATACAATGTTCCAAGTTCTTTGGGACAGAGCACAAGCAGTTCCAAGAGAGAAGTTTATAGCAATACAGGCTTACCTCAGGAAACAAGAAAAAACATGATAAATAATCTTATCTTACACCTAATGGAACAAGAAAAAGAAAGCCTAAAGTTAGTAGAAGGAAGGAAATAAAAAAGAGTGAAAATAAATAAAATGAAGACTAAAAAAAATAGAAAAAAATGAATGAAACAAAAAACTTGTTTTGAAAAGATAAAATTGATGAACCTTTAGGTAGACTAATCAAGAAAAAATGACAGAGTACTCAAATAACCTAAGAAATGAAAGTTAAAACTGACATCACAGAAATACCAAGGATTGTAAGAGGACACAATTTATACCAAAAAAAGTAAATAACCTAAAAGAAATGGGTAAATTCCTAGAAACACTCAATCTTCCAAGACTGAATTAGAAAGTAGAAAACATGAACAGACCTATTACTAGTTATGAAATTAGTAATCAAAAAACTATTAACAGGGGCACCTGGGTGGCTCAGTGGGTTAAGCCGCTGCCTTCGGCTCAGGTCATGATCCCAGGTCCTGGGTTCAAGCCCCACATCGGGCTTTCTGCTCAGCAGGGAGCCTGCTTCCTCCTCTCTCTCTGCCTGCCTCTCTGCCTACTTGTGATTTCTCTCTGTCAAATAAATAAATAAAATCTTTAAAAAAAAAAAAAAAAACTATTAACAAAGTTCCAAGACCAATGGTTTCACAGATAAATTCTACCAAACATTCAAAGTGCCTATCATCAACTATTACCAAAAAAATAAAATAAAATAAGGAAGGAACACTTCCAAATTCATCTTGCCAAGCCAGCATTATCCTGATACTAAGAGCAGACAAAAGCACTACAATAAGAGAATTAAAAGCCAATTTCCCTGATGAACACTGATGCAAAAATCACAAAACTTAGCAAATCCAGTTTAATACATTATAAGGATCATTCATCATAATCAAGGGGGATTTATTTTAGGGATGTAAGGAGGATTCAACATCTGCAAATCAATCAACATGATATATCACATTTACAAAATCAGAGATAAAAATCATATAACCATCTCAATAGGCACAGAAAAAGAATGTTACAAAATTCAGTCATTCGTGATAAAAACTTTCAATAAAGTGGGTTGAAAGGGAGACATACCTCAACATAATAAAGGCTATGTGTGAAAAACCCACCAGTTAGCTTACTTAGCGGTGAAAGCTTTTCCTCTAGGATCAGGAAAAGTAAAGTTTGGCCACTCTCGTCACTCTTATTCAGCATAGTCCTGGAAGTCCTAGCCACAGCAATCACGTAAGAACACACAAGAAAAAGAAATAATAGTCATCCAAATTAGTAAGAAAGAAGTAAAACTGTCACTTTTTATAGACGACATAATACTATACATAGAAAACCCTAAAGACTCTACCAAAAACCTATTAGAATTAATAAATCCAGTAAAGTTGTAGGATAAAAAAATATGCAGAAATCTATTACATTTCTACACACTAATAACAAAATATTAGAAAGAGAAATTAAGGAACAATCTCATTTACAATTGCAGCAAAAATAATAAAATACCTAGGAATAAATTAAGCCAAAGAGGTGAAAGTTCTCTACTTTCAAAACTATAAGACATTTGATAAAGGAAATTCATGATGACACAATAAATGGGGCGGGGGGGGGAACAACCATGCTTATGGATTGGTAGAATTGATATTGTTAAATGCTCACACTGCCCAAAGTAATCTATGAATTCTGTGTAATCCCTATCAAAATAACATAGCATCATTGACATAACTATAACAATCCTAAAATTTGTATAGCCAAAGCACTCTTGAGAAAAAGGAGCAAAGCTGGATGTATCACACTCCCAGATTTCAAACTCTATTACAAAGCTATAGTAATCAAAACAGTACAGTTCTACTAGAAAAGACACACACAGATTAACAGAACAGAGAACCCAGAAATAAACCCATGCTTGCATGGTGAATTGATCTATGGCAAAGGAGGCAAGAATATACCATGGGGAAAAGACAGTTTCTTTAGTAAGTGGTATTAGGAATACTGGGCAGCTACGTACAAGAGCCTGAAACTCAACCACTTTCTCATACCACATACAAAAACAAACTCAAAATGTATTAAACCTAAATGTAAGACCTGAAATCCTAAAACTCCTAAGCAAAAATATAGGCAATTATACTATTGGATATTGGTCTTAAGAATATTTTTGTGATCTGTCTCCTCAGGCAAGGGCAATAAAAGCAAAACTATGTAATTGGGACTACATCAAACTAAAAAGATTTTGCACAGTAAAAGAAACCACTGGAAAACAAAAAGGAAACCTACTGAATGAGAGAAGATATTAGCAAATGGTATATCCACTCAGGAGTTATTATCCAAAATATCTAAAAACTTAGAACTCAATGCACACACACATATGCACACAAAATCCAACTGATAAATGGGCAGAGGACCTGAATAGACATTTTTCCAAAGAAAAGTTACAAATAGCCAACAGACCCATGGGAAAAAAAAAAATGCCCGGCACGCCTGAGTGGCTCAGTGGGTTAAAGCCTCTGCCTTCGGCTCAGGTCATGATCCCAGGTCCTGGGATTGAGCCCCGCCATCAGGCTCTCTGCTCAGCGGGGAGCCTGCTTGCCTTCCTCTCTCTCTGTCTGCCTCTCTGCCTACTTGTGATCTCTGTCAAATAAAAAATCTTTAAAAAAAAAAAGCTCAACCTCACTAATCATCAGAGGGATGCAAATCAAAATCATAATGAAGTATCGCCTGAGTCAGAATAACTGGTATCAAAAGGATAAGAAATAATAAATGTTAGCAAGGATGTGGAGAAAAAGGAATCCTTGTGCGCTCTTCTTGGGAATGTAAGTTGGTGCAGCCAATATGGAAAAAGATAAGGAAGTTCTTCAAAAAATTAAAAATAGAAATACCATACTCCAACAATTCCACTGCTGGGTATTCACCTGAAGAAAACAAAACATTAATTTGAAAAGATATATACACACCTACATTCACTGAAGATTATTAGCAAGATATGGAGGCAACCTAAGTGTTCATTTGTGGGTAGATAATATATTGTGAATATATACACATTTTACACACACACACACACACGAATATTTCTCAGCCATAAATAAGAATGAAATCATTCCATTTGCAGCAACACAGACATACCTAGAGGGTACCATTCTAAGTGTAATGTCAGACAGAGAAAGATAAATGCTGTATAATTTCACTCAGATGTGGAATCTGAAAAAAAGAAATGAACAAACAAAACAAGAAAAGACTCATAAATTCAGAGGACAAACCACTGATTGCCAGAGGGGCTGGGGCTATAGGGATGGGTGACATAGGTGAAAGGGATCAAGAGGTATAAACTTCCAGTTATAAAATAAGTAAGTCATGGGAATGTGAAGTACAGCATAGGAAAAATAGTAAGAAGTATTTGATAACATTGTATGATGATCGATATTAACTACTTTTCTCGCAGTAAGCATTTTGTAATGTATATAAATGTCGAATCACTATGTGGTACACTTGAAATTAATATAATATTGTATGTCCACTATATTTCAATTAAAATTGAATAAAAAGCTGGAGTTTAGCTTTAATTAAAATCATTCTACCTCTAGTTTCAAGTGTCTCCAGGAGGAGTTTTGTCATCTCTATATTGTTGCAGACCTCTCCCTCTAGATGGAGCTTTTTTTTAAAGTACCATGAGTTTGTGAGGGCTCTTACTCTCTCTAAATCCAGCCCCCCAGTGTCCCAGTTACCCAGTCATTCAAATGCCTCATAGAAAAAGCATCGTAGGAGTTTGGGTTTCCTCTAGATTTCAGTCTTTCACATCAGCTTGCAACCATCAAAACCTCTGCTGGTTTCTGTTTCCCCTAGTTGAATGTTCCTCCCTATGGTAACCACATCTTCAGCCCATCTCTGGACAAGGTAAATATCCCATGGAAGATAATACCTTGTGAGCTAAATTTGCCAAGGAAATTTTATACATTGGTAGAATTTTAGTTTACTTGTTTTTCTTCTAAAGCTCTCCTATGTCTGTGGAAATATAAATTTTATCAGTACTCGGATAAAGTACAGAGTACTGATAAAATACATTTTATGATTTTCCTTTTCTTAGGTGTTACAACAGGAGTTATAGCTTGCCACTACCTGTTATAGCATAACCAGCAGTGAAATCAAATTCTGTAGTGAGGCTTTTCATTGGTTAAACCTATGATTGTATCACTGTTAAGCTTTATATCCATTGCTCACACTTGAAATATTATGTTATTCAAAACTTTAAAAATTATTGCCAGTTCTGTCTCATCTAATACTTTGATTAGCATATCATCTATATCTTTGATGAATAAATTAACTGGGAATAAGTTACTCTGACTAGGACAACTATAAATCTTTCTAGTGAAATAGGAAAATTTTGCTTGAATTGATAACTCCATCAATTAACATTCCTTAAGCAATTATTTAACCAGATGTTAGATAATTCCTCATCAATGCTCTGGCCATTTCTTTACCAACAAAAGAGATTGTCAATGGAAGTTAAAGAAGGGAATATACTCTAGAGTAATTGTGGAAGGTTTGCTTAATTTTCCTAGAATATCTAAAGTAGTGACAGTCATTTGCTTTCAAGTTGATCATTACAAGTTAAATTTATAATTTTAATGTTGTGACAGTAGCTTAGAAGACATCTTTAGAATATTTATAATCATTGAAAGCTGAACAGATAAGGTTCCACCTTAAATTTAAAAGCATAAGTCACCAAAGAAAATAAAAGCTTCAGATTTGAACCATGACAGAAATTCTAAGAAAAAAAAATAATAAAGAAGTTCCAGAAGCAGTATTTGTGAGAAAATGGTAAGAAAATAGGAGTTTTCTTTTGTACAAATATATTTCCTTTAGTTCCAGTAAATTATACACTATTTTTTAAATTCTTGATTTATTTTAAAATAAATACTTTCTAACTGTACTTTTACACTATATATGCAGGGATTTCAACATTCATTTTATACTAGGATCACTAGAGTGCTTTTGTCTTCATAACCATGTGGGGCCTCAGCATTAGTATTTTTTAAAGCACTACTATAGACCTCTGGAAAGATTACTTTAAGATAGTTTTAGTTTTACAATAAAATAAAGATACAGAGATGTCCCATATATCCACAGCCCCCGTATATCTATATCCTTCCCTATTATCAGGGTCACTCACCAGCACCTTACTTTGGTGACCAGAAGGGATTGCTTTACAGGGTACCACAGGACCTCTTCTACACAAGGCCACTACGTTTAAGACTAGGATACATAGCTGACCTACCTAAAACACAGAAACACACACAGAGAGTTAGATAAAACCCAGAGACAGAGGAATATGACCCAAATGAAAAAACAAAACCAAAACAAAACAAAAATTACAGAAAAAGAGCAAAACAAAATAGAAATGAGCAACATGCCTGATAAAGAATTCAAAATAGTGGTCTTAAGAATACTCACTGCACTTAACAAAAGAGTAGATGAGCCAGTGAGAACTTCAAAGAGATAGAAAATATAAAAAATAATCAGAGTAGAAAAATACAACAACTGAAATGAAATATAAACTAGAGGGTATTAACAGCAAACTAGAAGATGCAAAAGAACAGATCAGCAAACAAGAAGGGTAATGGAAAGTAACCAAGCCTCATAGAAAAAGAGAAAACACAACAAAAAATGAGAATAGGTTAAGAAATCTGTGGCACCATAGAGTATAATAACATTTCCCTTATAATGATCCCAGAAGGAGAAGACAGAGAAGGAAGCAGATAATTTATTTGAATAAATAACAGCTAAAAAATAAAACATGGAAGCCATCAAAAAAAGATAAACATAGGTCCATACCAAGACTCCTAATTAAATGGCAAAAATTAAAGATAAGGAGAATCTTGAAAACAACAAGAGAAAAGCAAACATTTATATATAAGGGAAACTACATTGGGCTATTAGCTGATTTTTCAGCAGGAACTGATGTGATGTATTCAATATGATGAAAAGGAAAATAATCTACAACCAAAAATACCCTACCTGAAAAGGTTATCATTCAGAATATAAGGAGAAATGAAAAGTTTCCCAAACAAAAAAAGTTAAGAGTTCATTACCACTAAACAAACCTTACAAAATGTTAAAGGAAATTCTTTAAGTTGAAAAAAATGCTGTAACAAGAAGCAAGGAAATTACAAAAGGAAAAGTATTCACTAGTAAAGGCAAATATATAATGATAGTAGTAGGTTAATCACTTAAAAACCCAGTATGGAGGTTAAGCACAAAAGTAGTAAAATCAATTCTATCTACAAAATTTAGTCAAAGGATATACAAAATAGAAGCATGTAACATATGACTTCATATACATATACTATGGAATATGGAATAAAAATGTCCTCTTGGAATGTGTTCAACCTTTAGCAACCATCAAAATAGTATATACTACTATACACATAGAATGTTATATATAAACCCCATGATAACCACAAATCAGAACTATCATAAAGACACACAAACAGAAAAAAATCAAAGTGTAACATTAACAGAAACCAACAAACCACAGACAAAGAGAGCAAGAGAAGGACTAAATGTGCCAACTGAAAAACACAAGGTGACTAAATGGGTAAAAAACAAGAGCTATCTACATGCAGCCTACAGAAGACTCACTTCAAACCTAAAAACACATACAGATTAAAAGTGAAGGGATCAAATAAGCTATTCCATGCAAATAAAGTCCGGGGGTGGGGAGCTAGGGTAGCAATACTTACATCACAAAAAATTGACTTAAAAAAAAAAAGCAGTAACAAGAGCGAAGGGTATTACATTATGATAAAAGGATCTATCCAACCAGAGGATATAACAATTATAAATATCAATGCAACAACCATAGGATCACCTAACTATTGAAAGCAAGTATTAACATACAGGAAGGAAGAAGTTGACAATAATATTAAGGGACTTTAACACTCTGCTTACATCAATGGATAGAGCATCCAGACAGAAAATAAGGAAGCAGTGGCTGGGAACAACATGTTAGACCAAATGGACTTAACAGATATATATATATAGAACATTCCATCCAAAAGCATCAGCATACACATTCTTTTCAAGTGCACATGGAACATTCTCTAGGCTAGATCACATTTTAGGCCACAAAACAAGCATCAATTAATTTTTTTTTAAAGATTTTATTTATTTATTTGTCAGAGAGAGAGAGAGAGGGAGAGAGAGCAAGCACAGGCAGACAGAATGGCAGGCAGAGGCAGAGGGAGAAGCAGGCTCCCTGATGAGCAAGGAGCCCGACGTGGGACTCGATCCCAGGATGCCAGGATCATGACCTGAGCCGAAGGCAGCTGCTTAACCAACTGAGCCACCCAGGCGTCCCGCATTGGTTAATTTTTAAAAACTGAAATCTTACCTAGTATCTTTTCCAACCACAATGGTATAAAATTAGAATTATAAGAAAAAAAACTGAAAAAACACAAGCACATGGAGGCTAAAAAATATGCTACTGAACAACCAAGGGTCAATGAACAAGTCAAAGAGGAAATCAAAAAATACATAGAGATGAATGAAAATGGAAACATAATGGTCCAAAATCTTTGGGAAGCAGCAAAAGCAGTTTGAAGAGAGTAGTTTAGAGTGATGTAGGTCTATCTCAAGAAACAAGAAAAATCCCAAATAGTCTAAACTTAAAGGAACTAGAAAAAGAATAAACAAAGCCTAAAGTTAGTAGAAGGAAGATAATAATAAAGACTACAGCAGAAATAAAGACTAAAAAAGTAGAAAGGAAAAATGAGGTCAAAAATTGGTTATTTGAAAACATAAATAAAATTGATAAACCTTTAGCTAGACTCATCAAGAAAAAAAGAGTACTTTTAAAAAATCAGAAATGAAATAGAAAAAATGACACCAGAGAAACACCATGGAAAGGATTAAAAGTGACTACTATGAAAAATTATAAGCCAACAATCTGAACAACCTAGAACAAGTGGATAAGCTGCTAGAAACACAATTGTACAAAACTGAAACAGGATGAAATAGAAAACTGAATAGATTAATTATTAGTAGTGAAATTGAATTGGTAGTCAAAAAACTCCCAACAAACAAAAGTTCAGGACCAGAGGGCTTCACAGTTGAATTCTACCAATATTTTAAAAAGAGTAATACCTATTCTCAAACTATACCAAACAATAGAAGGGGAAGGAAAATTTCCTAATTCATTCTATAAGGCATTAACCTAATACCAAAATTAGATAAAAGCACTTCAAAAAAAAAAAAAAAGAATGAAAATTAAAGGCCAAAATCCCTGATAAACATCAATGCAAAAATCCAAAATATTAGCAAACTGAATTCAACAATACATTAAAACAATTATTACCATGAGCAAGTTGAATTTATTCCAAAGACACAAGCAGGGTTCAATATTTGCAAATTAATCAATGTGATACATCACTTTAACAAGAGGAAAGATAAAAACCATTATGATTATCTCAATAGGTGCTTAAAAAGCATTTGACAAAATGCAACATTAATAATAAAAACTCTCAACAAAGTAGGTTTGTAGGAAACATACCTCAACATAAGAAAGGTTATATGTGATATAGCACTACTACATCTTTCTCAATGGTAAAAAACTAAAATTTTTTCCTCTCAGATCAGAACAAGATAAAAATGTCCACTTTCATCACTTTTCTTTAATATCGGACTAGAGGTTCTAGGCACAGCAATCACAGAAGAAAAAAAATAAAAATTCTAAATTGGTGTAGAAGTAAAACCGTGACTACTTGCAGCTGTATATAGAAAATCTTAAATACTCCACCAATTAACCTTTAGAATAAATGAATGCAGTAAAGTTTCAAGATGCACAATTAATATACAGAAATCCATTCCATTTCTATAAATATCTAATAATGAAGTAGCAGAAAAAGAAATATAAAAAGCAATCTACTTATAATTGCAACAACAGCAAAAAATATTGGGAATAAATTTAACCAAGCAGGTCAAAGACCTATAGTCTGAAAATTATAAGATATTGATAAAAGAAATTGATGATGACACAAACAAATGAAAGGATATACCATACTTATGGATTAGAAAAATTAGTCTTGTTAAAGTGTCTGTTCTATCCAAAGCAATCTACAGATCCAGTGCAATCCTTATCAAAATACCAATAGCATTTTTCATAGAACTAGATAAAATAATCTTAAAGTTTCTATGGAAATGAAGATCCCCAATAGCCAAAGCAATCCTGAGAAAGAACAGCTGGATATATCACACTCCCAGATTTCAAGATACACTACAAAGCTAATGTAATCTAAACAGTATGGTCCCGGCATAAAAACAGACACATAGATCCATGAAACAGGATAAAGAACCAGGAAATAAACCCACACCTATAAGCAGTCGAGGAGGCAAGAATTACAATGGGGAAAAGACAGTCTCTTCAATAAATGGTGTTGGGAAACTAGACAGCTAACGCTCAAAAGAATGAAACTGGACCACTTTCTTACACCATGTACAAAAAATAAACTCAAAATAGATTGAAGACCTTACCATGAGACCTGAAGCCACAAAATTCCTAAAAGAAAACAGATGGTAATCTCTTAGAAATCAGTGTTAGCTACATGTGTACAGTTATTTCTTCTTAGGTAAGGGAAACAAAAGCAAAAATACACACTAGCACTACACCAAAATACAAAGCTTTTGCACAGCAAAAGAAACCATCAACCATCCAAAAAGCCACCTACTGAATGGGAGAAGATATTTGCAAATGACATATCCAATAAGGAGTTAATATTCAAAATATGTAAAATATACACACACACATAGACTCAACACTGAGGGAAAATAATCCTATTAAAACACTGGGTAGAGGACCTGGATAAACATTTTTCCAAAGGAGACATACAGATAGCCAGGAGACATGTGAAAAGATGCTTAAAATCACTAATCATCAGGAAAATGTAAATCAAAATCAAAATGAGTTATCACCTTATACCAGCAGAATGGCTAGTAGCAGAAAGGGAAGAATTAAGTATTTCTGAGCATGCCAAAAAAAGGGAACCCTCACACACCATCAATGGAAATGTAAATTTGTACCCAATGTGGAAAACAGTATTGGGGTCCTCTAAAAATTAATAATTGAAGTATCCTACAATCCAGGATTTCTACCCCTGGGCATTTACCTCAAGAAAAGAAACACTAATATGTAGTCATTGAGACATTATTTCCAATAGTCAAGACATAGAGGCAACTTAAATGTCCACTGACAGATGAATGGATGCAATGCAATATTATTCACCATAAAAAGAATGAAATCTTGGGGTGCCTGGGTGGCTCAGTGGGTTAAAGCCTCTGCCTTCGGCTCAGGTCATGGCCCCAGGGTCCTGGGATCGAGCCCCACATGGGGCTCTCTGCTCAGCGGGGAGCCTGCTTCCTCCTCTCTCTCTCTGCCTGCCTCTCTGCCTACTTGTGATCTCTATCTGTCAAATAAATAAATAAAATCTTTAAAAAAAAAAAAAAAATGAAATCTTGCTATTTGTGACAACCTGAATTGACATAGAGGGTATTGTGCTAAGTGAAATAAATCAGATGGAGAAAGACAAATCCACATGATTTCATCTATATGTGGAATCTAAAAAATTAAACAGAAACGAACTTATATATTTAGAGAACAAACTGATAGTTGTCAGAGGGAAGTGGGTTAGGGGAGTGCGCAAAATAAGTAAAGGTGATTAAGAGGTACAAACTTCCAGTTGAAAAATAAATAAGGAACAGAGATGAAAAGTGCAACATAGGAAATATAGTCAATAACATAATAATGTATGTTGACAGATGGTGACCATACTCAGTGTGCAGTGAGTAATGTATAGAATTGTCAGATCACTATGTTGTACACCTGAAATTAATATAACACTGTATGTCAACTATACTTTAATAATAATCAAAGTAATAAAAATTTGTCTCAGAGTTATTTTTTAAAAAAGAATGTGCTCTCACATTTTATTAAGACTTTACTTATTTATTTACTTGATGGGGGTGGGGAGAGCACAAGCAAGGGGAGCAGCAGAAAAAGAGGGAGAAGCAGGCTCCCCATTAAGCAGGGCCTGAGGTGGGACTCAATCCCAGGACTCTGGGATCATAACCTAAACTGAAGGCAGACACTTAACCGAATGAGCCATCCAGGCCCCCAGTGCTCTCAAATTTTAAACGTTAGTAATGAGAGACATTAATCAGCTAGAAATTGGATAGTCTGTATGAGCTACAAGTTGATGAACAAACAAAAAATTTGTAATGACTAAAACAATTTTTCAAAAAAAAAATATTCCCCACCAGAATGGTACATTTTTTACCAAGGATATACCTGCACTAACATATCATCCAAAGTCCATAATATGCAGATTAAACCATAAGGTTTGCCCTCAGTATTATACATTCTATGGGTTTGGACAAGTGTATAATAACACATATCCATCATAATATCATCAAGAATATTTTTACTATCCTAAAAAATCCTCTGTGATCTGCCTATTCATCTCTCCCTCATCCCACCCTAGCAACCACTGATCTTGTTCTCTCTCTAGTTTTTCCTTTTCCAAAACGTCATAAAGTTGAACTCATACAGTTTGCGGCCTTCTCAGACTGGCTGTTTTTACGTAACAAAATACACTTAAGGTTCTCCCATGTCTTTTCGTGCCTTGATAGCTCATTTCCTTTTAGTACTGAGTAATATTCCATTGTATGGATATACTATTTATTTACCCATTTACCTACAGAAGGACATCATGATTGCTTCCATGTTTTGGCAATTATTTATAAGGCTGCTACCTACCCATTTACCTACAGAAGGACATCATGATTGCTTCCATGTTTTGGCATTTATAAAGCTGCTAGAAACATCTGTCTATAGTTCCCCCACCACCACCTCTGTGGACACAAGTTTTCAACTCCCTTGAGTAAATGCCAAGGAAAGCAATTGCTGGATTGTGTGGTAACAGTATGTTTAGTTTTTTTTATTTTTTTTAATTTTTTATAAACATATATTTTTATCCCCAGGGGTACAGGTCTGTGAATCGCCAGGTTTACACACTTCACAGCACTCACCATAGCACATACCCTCCCCAATGTCCATAATCCCACTCCCCCTCCCAACCCCCTTCCCCCCATCAACCCTCAGTTTGTTTTGTGAGATTAAGAGTCACTTATGGTTTGTCTCCCTCCCAATCCAATCTTGTTTCATTTACTCTTCTCCTACCCCCTTTACCCCCCATGTTGCATCTCCTCTCCCTCATATCAGGGAGATCATATGATAGTTGTCTTTCTCTGATTGACTTATTTCGCTAAGCATGATACCCTCTAGTTCCATCCATGTCGTCGCAAATGGCAAGATTTCATCTCTTTTGATGGCTGCATAGTATTCCATTGTGTATATATACCACTTCTTCTTTATCCATTCGTCTGTTGATGGACATCTAGGTTCTTTCCATAGTTTGGCTATTGTAGACATTGCTGCTATAAACATTCGGGTGCACGTGCCCCTTCGGATCACTACGTTTGTATCTTTAGGGTAAATACCCAGCAGTACAATTGCTGGGTCATAGGATAGTTCTATTTTCAACACTTCGAGGAACCTCCATGCTGTTTTCCAGAGTGGTTGCACCAGCTTGCATTCCCACCAACAGTGTAGGAGGGTTCCCCTTTCTCCGCAAACTCGCCAGCATCTGTCATTTCCTGACTTGTTCATTTTAGCCATTCTGACTGGTATGAGGTGATATCTCATTATGGTGTTGATTTGTATTTCCCTAATGCCGAGTGATATGGAGTACTTTTTCATGTGTCTGTTGGCCATCTGGATGTCTTCTTTGCAGAAATGTCTGTTCATGTCTTCCGCCCATTTCTTGATTGGATTATTTGTTCTTTGGGTGTTGAGTTTGCTAAGTTCGTTATAGATTTTGGACACTAGCCCTTTATCTGATATGTCGTTTGCAAATATCTTCTCCCATTCTGTCAGTTGTCTTTTGGTTTTGTTAACTGTTTCCTTTGCTGTGCAAAAGCTTTTGATCTTGATGAAATCCCAATAGTTCATTTTTGTCCTTGCTTCCCTTGCCTTTGGCGATGTTCCTAGGAAGATGTTGCTGCAGCTGAGGTCGAAGAGGTTGCTGCCTGTGTTCTCCTCAAGGATTTTGATGGATTCCTTTCTCACATTGAGATCCTTCATCCATTTTGAGTCTATTTTCATGTGTGGTGTAAGGAAATGGTCCAATTTCATTTTTCTGCATGTGGCTGTCCAATTTTCCCAACACCATTTATTGAAGAGGCTGTCTTTTTTCCATTGGACATTCTTTCCTGCTTTATCAAAGATTAGTTGACCATAGAGTTGAGGGTCTATTTCTGGGCTCTCTATTCTGTTCCATTGATCTATGTGTCTGTTTTTGTGCCAGGACCATGCTGTCTTGATGATGACAGCTTTGTAATAGAGCTTGAAGTCCGGAATTGTGATGCCACCAACTTTGGCTTTCTTTTTCAATATTGCTTTGGCTATTCGAGGTCTTTTTTGGTTCCATATAAATTTTAGGATTATTTGTTCCATTTCTTTGAAAAAAATGGATGGTACTTTGATAGGAATTGCATTAAATGTGTAGATTGCTTTAGGTAGCATAGACATTTTCACAATATTTATTCTTCCAATCCAGGCGCATGGAACATTTTTCCATTTATTTGTGTCTTCCTCAATTTCTTTCATGAGTACTTTATAGTTTTCTGTGTATAGATTCTTAGTCTCTTTGGTTAGGTTTATTCTTAGGTATCTTATAGTTTTGGGTGCAATTTAATGGGATTGACTCCTTAATTTCTCTTTCTTCTGTCTTGTTGTTGGTGTAGAGAAATGCAACTGATTTCTGTGCATTGATTTTATATCCTGACACTTTACTGAATTCCTGTACAAGTTCTAGCAGTTTTGGAGTGCAGTCTTTTGGGTTTTCCACATATAGTATCATATCATCTGCGAAGAGTGATAGTTTGACTTCTTTTTTGCCGATTTGGATGCGTTTAATTTCCTTTTGTTGTCTGATCATATTGATTGATTTGCGGATGTTGAACCAACCTTGCAGCCCTGGAATAAATCCCACTTGGTCGTGGTGAATAATCCTTTTAATGTACTGTTGAATCCTATTGGCTAGTATTTTGGTGAGAATTTTTGCATCTGTGTTCATCAAGGATATTGGTCTGTAGTTCTCTTTTTTGATGGGATCCTTGTCTGGTTTTGGGATCAAGGTGATGCTGGCCTCATAAAATGAGTTTGGAAGTTTTCCTTCCATTTCTATTTTTTGGAACAGTTTCAGGAGAATAGGAATTAGTTCTTCTTTAATGTTTGGTAGCATTCCCCCAGGAAGCCGTCTGGCCCAGGGCTTTTGTTTGTTTGGAAATTTTTGATGACTGTTTCAATCTCCTTACTGGTTACGGGTCTTTTCAGGCTTTCTATTTCTTCCTGGTTCAGTTGTGGTAGTTTATGTCTCTAGGAATGCATCCATTTCTTCCAGATTGTCAAATTTGTTGGCATAGAGTTGCTCATAGTATGTTCTTATAATTGTCTGTATTTCTTTGGTATTCGTTGTGATCTCTCCTCTTTCATTCATGATTTTATTTATTTGGGTCCTTTCTCTTTTCTTTTTGATAAGTCTGGCCAGGGGCTTATCAATCTTATTAATTCTTTCAAAGAACCAGCTCCTAGTTTCGTTGATTTGTTCTATTGTTTTTTTGGTTTCTATTTCATTGATTTCCGCTCTGATCTTTATGATTTCTCTTCTTCTGCTGGGTTGGGTTTCTTTCTTGTTCTTTCTCCAGCTCCTTTAGGTGTAGGGTTAGGTTGTATACCTGAGACCTTTCTTGTTTCTTGAGAAAGGCTTGTACCACTATATATTTTCCTCTCAGGACTGCCTTTGTTGTGTCCCACAGATTTTGAACTGTTGTGTTTTCCTTATCATTTGTTTCCATGAATTTTTTTAATTCTTCTTTAATTTTTTGGTTGACCCATTCATTCTTTAGAAGGATGCTGTTTAGTCTCCATGTATTTGGGTTCTTTCCAAATTTCCTCTTGTGATTGAGTTCTAGCTTCAGAGCATTGTGATCTGAAAATATGCAGGGAATGATCCCAATCTTTTGATACTGGTTGAGACCTGATTTAGGACCGAGGATGTGATCTATTCTGGAGAATGTTCCATGTGCACTAGAGAAGAATGTGTATTCTGTTGCTTTGAAATGTTCTGAATATATCTGTGATGTCCATCTGGTCCAGTGTGTCATTTAAGGCCTTTATTTCCTTGTTGATCTTTTGCTTGAATGATCTGTCCATTTCAGTGAGGGGAGTGTTACAGTCCCCTACTATTATTGTATTATTGTTGATGTGTTTCTTTGATTTTGTTATTAATTGGTTTATATAGTTGACTGCTCCCATGTTAGGAGCATAGATATTTAAAATTGTTAGATCTTCTTGTTGGACAGATCCTTTGAGTATGATATAGTGTCCTTCCTCATCTCTTATTATAGTCTTTGGCTTAAAATCTAATTGATCTGATATAAGGATTGCCACTCCTGCTTTCTTCTGATGTCCATTAGCATGGTAAATTCTTTTCCACCCCCTCACTTTAAATCTGGAGGTGTCTTCGGGTTTAAGATGAGTTTCTTGTAGGCAACATATAGATGGGTTTTGTTTTTTTATCCATTCTGATACCCTGTGTCTTTTGATTGGGGCATTTAGCCCATTAACATTCAGGGTAACTATTGAGAGATATGAATTTAGTGCCATTGTATTGCCTGTAAGGTGACTGTTATTGTATATTGTCTCTGTTCCTTTCTGATCTACTACTTTTAGGGTCTCTCTTTGCTTAGAGGACCCCTTTCAATATTTCCTGTAGAGCTGGTTTGGTGTTTGCAAATTCTTTCAGTTTTTGTTTGTCCTGGAAGTTTTCATCTCTCCTTCTATTTTCAGTGATAGCCTAGCTGGATATAGTATTCTTGGCTGCATGTTTTTCTTGTTTAGTGCTCTGAATATATCATGCCAGCTCTTTCTGGCCTGCCAGTTCTCTGTGGATAAGTCTGCTGCCAATCTAATATTTTTACCATTGTATGTTACAGACTTCTTTTCCCGGGCTGCTTTCAGGATTTTCTCTTTGTCGCTAAGACTTGTAAATTTTACTATTAGGTGATGGGGTGTGGACCTATTCTTATTGATTTTGAGGGGGGTTCTCTGAACCTCCTGGATTTTGATGCTTGTTTCCTTTGCCATATTGGGGAATTTCTCTCCAATAATTCTCTCCAATATACCTTCTGCTCCCCTCTCTCTTTCTTCTTCTGGAATCCCAATTTTCTAATGTAGTATCATCTTATGGTGTCACTTATCTCTCGAATTCTCCCCTCGTGGTCCAATAGCTGTTTGTCCCTCTTTTGCTCAGCTTCTTTATTCTCTGTCATTTGGTCTTCTATATCTCTAATTCTTTCTTCTGCCTCATTTATCCTAGCAGTGAGAGCCTCCATTTTTTATTGCACCTCATTAATAGCTTTTTTGATTTCAACTTTGTTAGATTTTAGTTCTTTTATTTCTCCAGAAAGGGCTTTTATATCTCCGGAGAGGGTTTCTCTAATATCTTCCATGCCTTTTTCGAGCCCGGCTAGAACCTTGAGAATCGTCATTCTGAACTCTAGATCTGACATATTACCAATGTCTGTATTGATTAGGTCCCTAGCCTTTGGTACTGCCTCTTGTTCTTTTTTTTGTGGTGAAAATTTCCGCCTTGTCATTTTGTCCAGATAAGAGTATATGAAGGAGCAAGTAAAATACTAAAAGGGTGGCAACAACCCCAGGAAAATATGCTTTAACCAAATCAGAAGAGATCCCAAATCGTGAGGGGGGAGAAAGGGGATAAAAAGAGTTCAGAAAAAAAAAAAAAAAGAAACAATTAAAAAAAGAAAACGAATAATGAAAAAATATAAAAAGGAAAGTATATATATATATATATATATATATATATATATATATATTAAACTAGTTAAAAAACGTTAAAAAAGAAAAGGGTAAAAGTTAAAAAATTTTTTAGCAGAAGAAGAGAAAAAAATTGAAAAAGAAAAAAAATTAAATTAACTGCAAGGCTAAAGAATAATGGGGAGAAAGCCATGAGTTCTGTGCTTTGCTTTCTCCTCCTCTGGAATTCTGCTGCTCTCCTTGGTGTTGAAACTGCACTCCTTGGTAGGTAAACTTGGTCCTGGCTAGGTTTCTTGTTGATCTTCTGGGGGAGGGGCCTGTTGTAGTGATTCTCAAGTGTCTTTGCCTCAGGCGGAATTGCACCACCCTTACCAGGGGCCAGGTTGAGTAATCCGCTCGGGTTTGCTTTCAGGAGCTTTTGTTCCCTATGCGCTTTCCGTAGAGTTCTGGAGGATGGGAATGAAGATGGCGGCTCCCGGTCTCCGGCCTGGAGGAGCCGAGAGCTCGGGGCCCCATTCCTCAGTGCGCCCTCAGAGAACAGCGCCCAATTACTCCCGTCACCCTGGCCTCTGGCCGCGCTCCGAGCTCACCGAGCCTGCGACCGGTTCAAGGTAACCCCGAGCTTAGAGCTCACTCCTCGGCTCTGTCTCTGTAGCCGGCTTCCCCGTTCTAATTCCTGTAAGCTCTGCAACACTCAGACAGCCCCAATCCTTCTGTGACCCTGCGGGACCTGAGGCCACGCTGACCCCACGTGGGCTTCACCCCGGTTAAGCCTCTGGAGCGATGTCCCTCAGCGGAACAGACTTAAAAGTCCTGATTTTGTGCTCCGTTGCTCTGCCGCTTGCCGGGAGCCAGCCCCTCCCCCACCCGTGGTCTATCTTCCTGTCGCTTTGGATTCACTTCTCCACCAGTCCTACCTTTCAGAAAGTGGTTGATTTTCTGTTTCTAGAATTGCTGTTCTTCTCTTCAATCTCCCGTTGGATTTGTAGGTGTTTGCAATCTTTAGATAAGCTATCTAGCTGATCTCCCACTACCTGAAGTAGTCTCAGCCTGCTACTTCTCCGCCATCTTGACTCCTCCTCTATGTTTAGTTTTGTAAGAAACTGCCCAACTGTCTTACAGAGTAGCTGTGCTATTCTACCTTTCCATGAGCCATGTTTGAGAGTTTCTTTTGTTGCATATCTATGTCAGGATTCGATATCAGTATTCTTGATTTTGACCATTTGAGTGGGTGTATAGTGGTATCTCGTTGTTTTGATTTGCATCTCCCTAATGATATAGGATGCAGAGAATCTTTTCATATACTTATTTGCCATCTGCATATG
Source organism: Enhydra lutris kenyoni (assembly GCF_002288905.1). Taxonomy (NCBI): domain Eukaryota; kingdom Metazoa; phylum Chordata; class Mammalia; order Carnivora; family Mustelidae; genus Enhydra; species Enhydra lutris. Next base: position 24,886,502 of record NW_019154088.1, on the reverse strand, counting down.
TTCTTGGGTGAGTTTTTGAAGATTTTGGACCATTTTTTAAAATTGGGTTGTTTATTTTCTTGTTGAATTTTTTGTGCTCTTCATATATTTTGGGTAAGAGTCCTTTATCTGGTATGTCTTTTGCAAATATTTTCAAAATATTGAAGACTGTGGCTTGTCTTCTAATTCTCTTGATACTATCTTTCACAGAGAAAGTTTTAATTTCAATGAAGTATAGCTTTATTATTTCTTTCACAGATCCTGTCTACAGTAGTGTTTTTTAAACTACAGATTGTTTCACACTTGTAGATGTTGAAACTGTTTGTTAAATCACCATCAGAATTTCTAAAAAGAAAAACATTAGATATATCAAAGAATTTCTTGTAAAAATGCTAAGTACTATTTTGGAAAACTTGCTTTTATTATATATGGAGATATAGGTATAGATATAGATACACACACACACACACACAACCACAGAGAGGTGTGATAAGGTATAGATAATATATTGAATATTATGGCATTGAAAACCTACCTCAACATTCACAGGAAAGCATAGCTGTTTACTCACAGCAAGGCATACTGTGGTGCCTGGCATTGAACTCATGCACTAAGTTGGTAGGCAGGTAATGATAGGCAGATAAAACTAGGTAGGAAGACTGGCATTTCCTAGTATATTCTTTATTTATTTATTTATTTTTTTAAATAAACATATAATGTATTTTTATCCCCAGGTGTACAGGTCTGTGAATCACCATGTTTTACACACTTCACAGCACTCACCATAGCATATACCCTCCCCAATGTCCATAACCCCTAGTATATTCTTAAGTACTATGTATACACATCCATCCATGACCACTGGAGGTCCTATACTGTCTACTAATTGGGCTCTGAAAAAGTCCTTCTTCCCACATGAACTTAACCAGTTACAGTCTCCATTCATATACTATCTTGGTTTCCCTTTACATTCTGACTTTATATCTAAATGTCACTTACTTTATCTGACTCCCTTGGATCTGACAACCTGAATTTTTATTGCTGGTTCATATTTGGCTTTATCTCTTCTTGACCCACTCTGGATTTATTAATTATAACATAGTCAGTTCCTCAGTTCTGACCGAAGTCTCTTAAGAATTCAATATCCATCAATGTCCTCCCATTGACCCATATGGCCTATAGCTAGGAAAAATTTTACTCTCACCCACTGTTGACAACTGCTGCCCTACAGAGCTGTGCTCTCAATTACGATACATTATGAAGCATAATTTTCTAGGATTATGGCCAATTTCATTCATAGTGTGGGCAAGTAGAATGGAGGTTTAATATAAAATAGCACAACTTTCCTGGTAAGTGAATATATGTTAGAACACTAAAAGTCAGCACCTAGAGAAGACTAGAAAAGGCAAAGCAAGGCAAGTAAAGTGTGTGTGTGTTGGGCAGTGAGAAAAGAGGTAAAATATGTCGGCTTCTGGAACTCAGTTAGAAAGGGCCAAGAACAGAATTTTAGTACAGTGAGTTAAACCAGACTGCCATATGATGGTACAGGTGGTAATGCTGATGGTACCTGGGTTCAGAAGTTCTGGACATGGTGTCTTCTTATATGAATGGATCCCTCTAGGAATATTCTGTGACTCAGACAAAGTCTAAAAATTGTAGATCAATTTAATAAGTCATCACTTGAATTAAAATTATAGATCAGACAAACAGGAAGCATGGCTCCATACCAAAGATTAATGAACACTAGATTAGAACTCCCTACCACTTCCTGCTTCTGCTTAAATGACACCTATTTAAACCAAGAAGAGACACTGATGTAGATCATAGATTATGCAATTAAAAGACCCAATTATGTTAGAACTGAACTGGTCAGAATGACAATAGTAGGTAGAAAGATAGCATGAACCAGGTGAACAAGTCAGGGACCAGTGACACAGGGAAAAGACACTTCTGAAATGAACTGCCAAGAGGCTAGGTAGGTAGAAGAAAGTTTTAGTGTCGCCTCAAATCTGGGAGGTAAAAGAGAGTCCTAGTTGCTCTAGGACCAAGAAGTGCTTATGAGCAACACACTGGGTCCAATATCACCTTGTTTTAACATCTTGAGTGGGCCACTTATCAGGCCACTAATCATGCATTGAATGCAAAAGGAAGTTGGTAACTGAACTAATTAATAAGTCAAAGATCAATAAAGATAAGAGCCATCCAGTGCAAAGTGGAGGCTGATAATTTTAGAGAGTAGAAAAAGCAAATGCTGATATATTACAGAGCATAGCCTTCCACTCAGAACTGTGGATTCTCAGGGAGCCCATAAACTGTTGTTAGAAGTATTCAAATCCAGAGATGCCTGGATGGGTCTGTCGGTTGAGCATCCCACTCTTGGTTTGGGCCGAGTCAGGCAGGCTTTGCTCTTAGTGGAGTCTGCTCGTCTCTCTCCCTCCTCCTCTACGCCCCTGCCCTTCTGCCTGTGCATGCTCTCTTTCTAAAATAAATAAAGGGACGCCTGGGTGGCTCAGCCAGTTAAGCCACTGCCTTTGGCTCGGGTCATGATCTCAGGGTCCTGGGATCGAGTCCTGCATTGGGCTCCTTGCTCAGTGGGGAGCCTGCTTCTCCCTCTGCCTGCCTCTCTGCCTACTTATTCTCTCTCTCTCTCTCTCTCTCTGACAAATAAATAAAATCTTCTAAAAAAATTTAAAATAAAATCTTAAAAACATATATATTCAAATCCATATATAGGCATTTTCAAGTGATGAGATAATATGCCTGCATATATTTATGTTCACTACTCTCTTCAAATATCTGTAGGTACTATAAGATTAATCAAATATGAATTAATTTACAAGATACATTGTTTTATTCAATTCATACAAGTTTATTGTCATTAGCTATTTTCTCAGTAATTATAAATACTAGAACACAACTACTATCAGATATTGGTCTGAGAAAATGTTTGCTGTTAGAAATATTCCCCACAGTCACATAGGCTGAGAATTACTGCTTTAAAAGAAAAAACAGGCATCATCACCCCAAAGAGAAAGCAACTAGAACTGGGGGCAGGGAATATGTTGAAGGCAGTGTGCTCAAGTGGAGAGAACAGAAAGCCTTGTCATCAGTTCAGATCCCCTCTGCACCATTTCCTAGCTCTGGGATCCTGAGCAAATTACGCATCTTTCTATGGCTAGTTTCATCATTAAGTTACAATATTATCCACATTTAGAGTGCTGTTGCAAGGATTAATGGCAACATATGGGAAGAATCTGGAACATAACAGCTACTCAATAAATTATAGCCATTTGTAGCTACTTTGAAAGAGAAGGTAATTAATTCTGAGAAACAAATGAAGTTCAAAATAAGGGAAACTAAAAAAAAAAAAAAAAAATAAAGAAATTTGACCAAAGGATCATAAATACAGAGTCAAAGCAGAGACAGGATCTGCCACTAAGGAGGTGAACATAAAGTACATGTAGCCTGTGGACTCCAGATGCTTCCTCAGTAAAATAAAGCAGCTGGACTCAGTCTTAAATCCTATAATTTTTCTTAAATTACTTTTAAGGAGAATAAGATGGTCAATCCCAGATACAAGCTCTGGTTGAACTACTGAGGAACTGCTGCACACTCTTTGCAGCTCTTTGATCTCTGCTCCTGCCACACACCCCAGGGCCTCAAAGAGCCTAGAAGGACCAAGCCTATGGCAAGCCTGTTGGCAACTACATAAAGTTCCAAGAGTTGAAAGTCACATAAGTGGATTCAGAATGAATTTCCCAGCTGTTATTGGTGACTAGTTTACCATGTTATAATAAGCCCAGGGAAAATTACAAAATACCATGCCTCTTAAATAGTATGTTGTATCCTAAGTACCCTGAGATCACGCTCAAACTCCCACTGATTCCCACTGTGTCTGCTTGCTTACTTCCCTTCCATGTCCTCTCTCCTTCTGTACCCACTTCTTGTTACTTCATAGTACATATAATTCTTGCTTACTCATAGTGTAAAAATAATTCTGTACAATTGTGCTATGACAATACTGTAAAAATATACCATGATTCGTGTAATCTCCTACTTACTGACCTTTATCAGATGTCCAGTTTTTTATCTATGAATAACACTCCCCTAAAAAAAAAAATCAATTTACATACACGTTTATGTATTCCTGCTTTTATTTCTATAGAATTGAGTCTCATTGTACAGTATTTCTAGTTGGAAGAGGAGTTTTTAAGTTTAATAACTACTGCCCAATCAATTTCCACAAGAGCCTCCAACAATGCATACTTCTACCACTAAAATCTGAAAATTGTTTTTTTCTATGATCTCTGCCAACAGGTGTTATCATTCATTTTGTAATTTTTGCCCATATGGTGAGCATAAAGCAAGTTTTCAATTTTACTTTACTGTGATTTTTCTGAAAATTTGGTATGGAGGGGCTCAGTTTATTTTCATATATTTATTTATGATTTGAATTTGCTCTTTTCTGAAATGCCTGTTTATGACTTGTGTTTATTTTCCTACTGGATGTTTCATTTACTGTCAATTTTAAGAATTTTTTCTATGTATATTGCCATATACTTTGAAAATATTTTCCCAAAATGTTTACTGATTTGGCTTTTGCCACACAGAAAAATATTCAAATTTCATAGAGTTAAATATGGCTATATTTCTCTTAATGGTGCAGTTTACTTTTTATTTTACAAGTTCTACCCCCAATTCCCTAAATTTCTTGAAATATAATCTTTTTTTTAACATTTATATTATAATGTTGCTAAAATTGCTTTGAATATAGTGCAAAATTGGGAATCAAATGTGTTTCTTTCACATTAATTAAATTCATTACCATTAATCAAATGGTTAACCATTTGGGCCAGAGCCATTTATACCCTGGACCATTATCTTCCTACGAAACTGATTGTCTAACTTTGTAGTATATTAAGTTTGCATGATGACTGAAAAGCTAATCTAATACTATATTGTTTTTACTATAGTGACTGGAGGCAGTTTGTTTTATTCAGTTCTCCACTCTCTCTTGCCATGTGATCCCACAGCACACTGGAATGGGTAGAGCATATTTCCTACGTCCCACTGATGTTGGACCTGGTTGTGTGACATGCTTTAATAGAAGATGGACAGAAGTGGAAGTGTGCTAGTTTCCAGCCAAGACTTTTGTCCTTCTGTGAATCACCATGAGAAGAACATGTCCCACGTGGTCTAGGGATGGGAAGACATATGGAGTAGAGCTGAAACCAATTTAAAACCTGGATTCCAGTCTCACCACTATAAAGCATGAAGTAAAGCCATCCCAGACAACCCACAGACACATGAGAAGAAATGCTTGTTGTTATAAGGCACTGACTGCTAAGCTGTCATATATCACCAGGGCAATAACATACGATTGGTACAGTATGAGCATAGTAGGACTTAATATCTAACAAGGAATCCATACCTATTCATTTTTATGTATATTTAGCTATAGTCAACTATATATTCTTTCATAGGAACATTCATATAAATGTTCATTTTAAACTTTATCACATATAATCCAAAGATGAGGAAAACAACCCACAAACTTAAGTCACTATTTATAATTACATCCTATGTCTTTTCATTTTATTCAGATCTTTTTTTTTAATCATGTTCTGTAATGTAGCTTAATAGTTTTCTTGGAATCCTTTATCACATAGTTTGTCTCTATTAGAAATGGATTATTTCTCCAACTCTGTTTCTAGCTTATTACTGCCAGTGAAGATGAAGCTAATAATTTCTGCATATTTACCTTATTTCCAACTACACTGTCAAATTCCCATATTAAATCCACTAGTTTTCTTCACTAGATTTTTTTAAGGCATACAGCCTTACCAGTAAGATAAACCATAACTGTATCCCTCTTTTTGTAGTAGTTATTTAAATTTACTTTCACTTTATTGCCTTATTGTGGTCAATGTAATGCAAAGTCTTGATGAACAACATTATAGAAGGCAGCCTAACACCAACCCGCATAAGGACCTAAGATATAAATAGCAATATAAATATGTTCTTATATTAGAATTGAATGTAACAGGATTTAGCAATGCTAAACTATGTATCATTATAGACAACAACAACAACAACAACAAAAAAAAACTTTTAAAAAGAAAGGTATTTCATGGTTCCTCACTAAGTGTTCAGCCAGGGGAGTTATATCACTTACAAAATATCCATGTGAATCAAGCTGCTTTGTTCCTCTAGCATTTAGATTTCAATCCTGATAATACTTTCATTAGAAGCAACCCCTGCTCTTTGGGGCAGGGAAAAGATCAAGATAGGCCAGGAAAATGTTGCTGCTAGAAAACAAGGATGCTTTATAAATGCACGAACCAGTGCTGAAGACACAAAGGAGTGTCTAAAGGGTTTTGCAGTAGCCAAGTAGAACAATATCAGCATCAAAAGGAAAAATGAAGATTCTAATTGGCTGGAACGGGCTGAGTTTGGAAAAAGCCACCCATTCGTAATGACACTCAAAAAGAAAAGTGGAAAAGTAAAGGTAAAAATAATTGATGAATTTATGTAGTTTAAATGAGAGAAGTGTGTTGATTTATGCAGATCTTCTGTTTAATCTAAGTATATACTTATTTCTTTTTTAAAAGTCTCTATTTATTTGATAGAGAGACAGTGAGCATGAGCAGAGAGCCTGATGTGGGGCTTGATCCCAGGACCCTGGGATAATGACCTGAGCCGAAAACAGATGCTTAACTGACTGACCCACTCAGGTGCCCCTGTATATATTTTTTTATAGACACATACCTATACCTAACTATACATTTTCTCTACCAGTTTAAGTGCAGTGGATCACAAAAACTGGAAATACATTGAATATCAGATAATTTTGCCCCCACAAAGGGCATTATACATACAGGCATACCTCAAAGACATTGTGGGTTTGCTTCTAAACCACAATAAAGTAAGTCAAATGATTCTTTTTTTGGGGGGGGTTTCTTGGTGCATATAAAAGTTATGTGTGTACTATACTGAACTCTATTCCGTGTGCAATAGTATGACATCTAAAAAAGTACATATCTTCATTACAAAATATTTTACTGTTAAAAGAATCCTAGTCCTCCACTGAGCTTTCAATGAATTGTAATCTTTTTTGTTGGTGGAGGGTCTAGGTTCAGTCTTGATGGCTGCTGACTGATCAGGGTGGTGGCTGCGGCAAGTTCTTAAAATAAGACAAGAGTGAAGTTTGCTGCATTGATTGACTTTTCCTTTCACAAACAATTTCTCTGTAGCATGTGATGCTGTTTGATAGCATTTTACCCACAGAATGTCTTTCAGAATTGGAGTCCATCCTCCCAAACCCTGGTGCTGCCCTATCAACTAAGTTTATGTCCTAAATTCTTTGTTGTCATTCCAACAATCTTTACAGCATCTTCACCAGGAGTGGATTCCATCTCAAGAAACCACTTTCTTTGCTCACCCAGAAAAAGCAACTCTTCATCTGTTCAAGTTCTATCAGGAGATTGCAGCCATCCAGCCACATCTTCAGGCTCCACCTCTAATTATCTTACGATTTCTACCATATCTTTAGTTACTTCCTCCACAGAAGTTGAACCCTTCAAAGTCATCCATGAGGGTTGGAACTGACTTCTTCTAGACTCATGTTATTTTGGCCTCTTCCCATAAATAATGTTCTTAATAGCCAAACTATGGAAAGAGCCTAGATGTCCATCAACAGATGAATGGATAAAGAAGGTGCGGATATACATATACAGTGGAATACTATGCAGCCATCAAAAAGATCTTGCCATTTGCAACAACGAGGATGGAACTACAGGGTATTATGCTGAGTGAAATAAGTCAATCAGAGAAAGACAATTATCACATGATCTCTCTGATATGAAGAACTTGAGAAGCAGGGAGGAGGGGTTGTGGGGGGAAGGGAGGGAAGAATGAAACAAGATGGGACCAGGAAGGGAGAAAAGCCATAAGAAACTCAATCTCAGGACACAAACTGAGGGCTCCTGGAGGAGAGGGGTGGGAGGGATGGCGTGGCTGGGTGATGGACATGAAGGAAGGTATGTGCTACCATGAGCGCTATGAAATGTGTAAGACTGATGATTCATAGACCTGTACCCCTGAAACAAATAATACATTATATGTTAATAAAAATTTTTTTTAAAAATTGAATGTAAAAAAATAAAAATAAATAAATATAATGACTGTTCTTAATGGCATCCAGAATGGTGAATCCTTTCCAGAAGGTTTTCAACGTACTTTGCCCAGATCAAAGAACCAACTGCCTGTGACAGCTATAGCCTTATAAAATGTATTTCTTAAATAATAAAACTTGAAAGTCAAAATTACCCCCTGATCCATGAACCATGGAATAGATACAGTGTTAATGAGACTGAAAACAACATTAACCTTGTTTTACATCACCATCAGAGCTCTTTTTTTTTTTTTTTAGATTTTATTTATTTATTTGACAGACAGCAGTCACAAGTAGGCAGAGAGGCAGGCGGGGGGGGGGGGGGGGAAGCAGGATCCCCACTGAGCAGAGAGCCCCATGTGGGGCTCGATCGCAGGACCCTGGGATCATGACCTGAGCTAAATGCAGAGGCTTTAACCTACCGAACCACCCAGGCACCCCGCCATCAGAGTTCTTGGGTGACCAGGCACACTGTCAATTAGCGATAATATTTGAATCTTTTTTTTTCTGAGCAATTGGTCTCAACTATGAGCTTAAAATATTCAGTAAACCACCTGATATACAGATATGCTGTCATCCAGGCTTTGTTGTTCCATTTATGCAGCAGAGGCAAACAGATTTAGCGTAATTCTTAAGGACCCTAGGATTCTGGGGACAGTAAATGAGCACTGGCTTCAATTTTTAAGTTACCAGCTGCATTAGCCCCCAGCAAGAGAGTCAGTCTGTCTCCTGAAGCTTGAAGCAGGCATTGGCTTTTCTCCTCTAGCTATGAAAGTCCTACATGGTATCTTCTTTGAATAGAAGACTGTTTTGTCTACATTGAAAATCTGTGGTTTAGGGGAACCTGGGAATCTCAGTCATTAAGTGTCTGCCTTTGGCTCAGGTCATGATCCCGAGGTCCTGGGATTGAGCCCCACGTTGGGCTCTCAGCAGGAAGCCTGCTTTTCTCTCTCCCACTCCTCCCCCACTCCACCTGCTTGTGTTCCCTCTCTTGTGTCTATCAAATAAATAAATAGAATCTTTAAAAAAAAAAAAAGAAACTTTGTGTTTTAGTGAAGCCACCTTCATTCATTATCTTGGTTAAATCTTCTGGATAAATTGCTGCAGTTTCCGTATTAGTACTTGCTGCTTCACCGTGCACATTTATGTTAGGGAGATGGCTTCTTTCCTCTGACCTCATGAACCCACCTCTGCTAGCTTCAGACTTTTTTTCTGGAGCTTCCTCACCTCTTTCAGCCTTCACAGAATTAAGGAGAGTTAGGGCCTTTTCCTGGCTTAGGCTTTGGCTTATGGGATTGTTGTGGCTGGTTTGATCTTCTGTTCAGACCACTAATATTTTCCTCATGTCAGCAATAGCTGGTTTTTTGGTTTGTCTTACTTATGTGCTCACCGGAGTAGCACTTTGAATTTCCTTTAAGATCTTTCCCTTTGCATTCACAACTTGGTAACCATTCAGCACAAGAGGCATAGCTTTTAGCTTATCTCAGCTTTTGACATGCCTTCCTCACTAAACTTAATCATTTCAAACGTTTGATTTAAAATGAGAGATGTGAGACTCTCCTTTCACTTGAACACCTAGAGGGCATTGCAGGGTTATTAACTGGCCTAATTTCAATATTGTTGGAGCAATGAGCACACACACAACATTTATCAAGTTTGCTGTCTTACACGGGCATGGTTTGTGATGCCCCCAAAACAACTACAATAATAACATTAAAAATCACTGATCATAGGTCACCATGATAAATAATAATGAAAAAGTTTAAGATACGGAGAGAATTACCAGACTATGACTCGGGGACAGGAAGTGAGCCAATGCTGTTGGAAAAAAGGGCACCAGTAGACTTGCTCAACACAGAGTTACCACAAATTTCTCCAATTTGTGAAGAAAACAAGTAATAGCTGCTAAGTGCAGTAAAGAATAGTAAAATGAGGTATGCTTGTACGAAGAAAATTTTACATTGCCTCTGAGGAAAAAAAAAATAACCAAATAAAGAAGCAGGCCATATTCTTTGATAGGAGGACTCAATGTCATAAAAGTATCAGTTTTTCCTCTTTTAGACCCCAATAACAACAAAGGTGGTTTTATTTTTTTGTTGAACTGGGCAATCTAATTCTAAAGTTTGTAGGGAAATTTCCTTTAAAAAAACGAAGAATTTTAGGGCACCTGGTTGGCTCAGAGAGTTAAGCTTTTGCCTTCAGCTCAGGTCATGATCTCAGGGTCCTGCGATCGAGCCCCACATTGGGTTCTCTGCTCAGCGGGGAGCCTGCTTCCCCATTTCTATCTGCCTGCCTCTCTGCCTACTTGTGATCTATCAAATAAATAAAAAATCTTTAAAAAAAAATGAAGAATTTTGGAAGTAGATTTCTAAGATATATCCAAACTGTTAACAAACAATAAGTTTGAAGGTTTAGAAAGTGCCAGAGAAATATGCAAATTATAGAGACTTCACAGATGATAAAGAAAGAATTCAAACTAGTGGAGGAAATTATTCATAAAAGCAATTACAGGACAGGGAAATATTCAGGAAAAATATAAAATTTTGATCCCAAATGCACCAATTATATTTAAATAAGTAAAGTTTTTAGTATTAAGACAAATCATAAAATTATTAGATATCTTACAAATATCCTTTCTCAGGTTAAAGAAATCCTTTTTTTCCCTGGTTTTCTGGGGCTTTCATTTGTTTGGTTTTTGTTGTTTTTTAATAGACACTGAATAATTTTGCTTTTGTTTTGCTTGAGATCGAGCAAGTTGACTTTCACTTTAATATATATTAATATGGTAAATGATATTTCTAGATTTTATCTAAACAATTCTTTCATTTCTGGGATAAATAAAACTTGTTCATGGTTTACTAACATTTTAATATATTTTGTTGTTTGTACATATTTTCCTTGGAAATATATCTATGATCATGAGAGGCATTTTTCTACAATTTTTGTTTTTCCTTTTTTTCTTTTTAAGATTTTATTGATTTATTTGTCAGAGAGAGAGCGAGCGAGTGAGCACATGCAGACAGAGTGGCAAGGAAAGGCAGAGAAGCAGGCTCCCTGCTGAGCAAGGAGCCTGATACAGGACAGCATCCCAGGATCCTGGGATTATAAACTGAGCAGAAGGCAGCCACTTAACCCACTGAGTCACCCAGGCGTCCCTATGATTTTTGTTTTTCATAGTGAGTTTGGCTTAGTGTCAAAGTCATGCTGACCTACTAAAATAAGTAACAAAAAATTCTATTCTCTGGGAGAGTTTGTATAAAATAGGAATCATCTGCCCACTATTTGGTGAAGGGCATCTGTGTAACTATCAGGATTTTATTTGCTCTTTATGGGAAAATTTTAACTTCTGATTTAATAACATTGGGACTATTCTGTCTTTCTACTTTATCTTGAGTAAATTTTGGAAAATTATATTTTTCTATGTAATTGTCAATTTCATTGAGTTCTTTATGTAGTCTTCCATAACTGCTGTGAAACAAACCATCCCAAACCAAGTGGATTAAAACAACACAGTAATTTATTATGCTCGCTAATCTCCAATTTGGGTAGGGTTTAGTTGGATGGCTTCTTCACATGGCACTATCTGGGGAGGCTAACTGAAGGTAAATGGTTCACTTCCAAGATGGCTCACTCACATGGCTGCTAAGTTCTCTGTTGGGGCCTGAGTTGGGACTGTTGGACTGATGCCTCCCTTATTCTTCATGTGGGTATCTCACAGAATTGCTTGGATTCAATAAAGCAAGATGGATTGGCTCCAAACATGAGCGTTCCAAGAGACAGGAAATGGTAGTTGCCAGTCTCCTAAACTCTGAGTCTGACATAAGGAGAACAGCATCATTCTCCATAATCAGTTGGTCAAATTATCAGAGAACCTATCCAGAATTAAGGACAACAGACATAGATCTTTTGATAAGGAATGTCAAGAAATCTTTATTCCCTCACAATTTACTCACATAAGATTACTCTTATAATATTATTATCCTTTAAGTAGTCTATCTGTAGTAACATCGTACTTTCATTTTTATTAATGTTTATTTATTCTCCCCCAACCTTTTTTTCATTCTTTCCAGTTAATTTTTATCTTATACTCTTTTCGTGGAATCAAGTTTTAGTTTGGTTGATTCTATTATAGTTCTGCTATTTTATTAATCTCTTTTTAATTGTTTTATTCCATGTATTTTTCTGAGGTTAATTCTGCCACTATTCTGATTTCCTCTTTTGGATGATTTGTAACACAAGCATTTAAAGTGATATATTTTCCCACATTTAAAGTAAATGTAGAAAAAATACACCATAGCAAGCTTGTCTGCTATCTTTTGAAATGCCTCTTAAAAGGCTGGGCCTTGGCTGGTATATAAGAACTTGTATTTTGGGAGGGTTCCCATCTTTAACTGGTAAGAGTGTCTCACTGTGCCTACACTGTACCAACAATATGGTTTATGCCGAACAGTTTGCTTTCACTATTTGGGAGCCTGCCAGGCAAGGGTTACCTATATAACCAGTTCATAATAAAAACCCTGGTCACTGGGTCTCAAATGAGATTCCCTGATGGGCAACATTTTATACGCATTGTCAAAAGTCTTTGCTGGGTGAATTAAGCATGTCCTATGTGATTCCTCTGAGAAAAGGCACTTGGAAACTTGCTCTTGGTTTCTCCTGCCCCAACTTTGCTGATTATACTTGGTACAACTTTGTTATAATAAATCATAGCTGTAAATACAACTATATGCTGAGTCCTGTGAGTCCTTCTAATTATTGAAACAGAAGGTCATCTTGGTGACCCCCAACATGGTAATGCTTTAACTTCGTCCCACATACTTTGTTTGATATATAGCTTATTCATCACCACTGATTACTTTCTAATTTCTACTATGGTTTTTCTCTTGGACCCATATTTATTTGGAAAGAGATTTTAAATATGTAGCTAAAATCTTTTTTCAAATATCTTTACTATCAATTTCTAACCTAGTTGCATTGTGGTCACAGAGTGGATATAAGATATTATCTCTCTGATATTTTGGAGACTTTCTTTCAGACCTACTATCTGTTCAGTTTTCATAAACAATGCATATGTACTTGAGGAAAAAAAAGGATATGTTGTCAAATCATTATTTGCAGTTTTATATATATGCAAATCATAAAATGCGAATTTCAGAGAAGGTAAATTACTGAAGGAGTCCCTTTTGTTAGGGGAAAAGGTGCTTCTCTTACTAATCTCTAGAAACACTAAGCAGGAAGTAATCTAATACAGGAAATTAGTTACCTTCAAAACACAATTAGGAGTCCTAAGAGATCAAATGTCAAAGACAATCACTGCAAGTTTTTAAGAAATCTGGGCATTGTAAGGATGACTGAAAACTGTCATGATAGTTTCATCTTCCTGTGTCTTTGAGATGGATGATTCACAGGAGAACCAGGTGCATGTGATGGTATTATAAGAAGAAATATACATTTGGTCTTCATTATACTTTTATATTTCCTGGCACAGAGTTCCTAAAACCCTTGGAATTTTCTAATAAGAGTAATAAAGGTATCTTCTATTAGTAGTAACAAGACCCTCCCAACCACATCTGAATTTATGTCATAGAGATGAACTTTGGAAAGCCCATAAGCCAGAGGAACAAACCATGTGATTAGAGGGTTGCAAACTTCTGCCCTACTTCTGACCTGTAGGAAGGGGAGAGGGTCTGAAGACTAAGTTTGATCACCAAGGGCCAAATGATTTGATCAATTGAGCCTACATAATAAGAACCTCACATGAGCTACTATTTCCCCATTTACAGTGCTCTGTGCATCTCTTTAATCTGCCTATTCCCAACTTAAATCCTTTATATTAAACCAGTAATCTAGTAGGCAAACAGAGGCATTTTCCCAGATATAAATCTTTTCCCTTTATCACTTCTGTTATCTGCCAAAGCCCACACACCACCCTCATCTCCAGAGTAGTAAAAAGCTTCTGCACCAACTATCCTCAAAGTATCACAGGACACTTACATGGTGGAATCTAAGCTAGAAATCTTATGGCAAAGAATTTTAAAAATAGATTTGCCACACTTTTCTGTGCCTGAAAACCAGGATAAAACATAAAAGAGCAGAGTTGACTCCAACGTGGCCCTGGGAAACCCCTGGCCATAGCTCCGGCAATCCCACCAGGATGGCTCAATGTAAAGAACCATAGGACACCCCAGCCCATGCCCATTTCAATGCCAGCTGTCCCACTGAGTGGCCTCAGTGCAGAGTGCTTAGGAAACCCTGCCCATGCTCGCTTTAGCTACAACTGTCCTACAATGTGGCCTCAATGCAGCACACCCCAGAACCCTGGGATATCACATTCACTAGCTCTTACTGTCCTACTAAGGCATTCCTGATGAAACATACCCCAGAAATTCCTGGCCTACACGTGCTTCAGCTCTAGCTATCCTGTCAAGGTGACCACATTTGATGTACCGCAGAACTCCTGAGACCTTGTCCATGCTAGTCCCAGACAAAGTTTGGCCCCAAAACAATAAAATCTAGCATGCTCCCCCCACATCTGTGCCCTCTCCAGCTGCAGCCAGGCACCTAGCAAAGCTTCCAGGCACACTGTCTACACACAGGACACTTGTACACAAGGCTACCCCATTAAGCCCAGCAGAGGTAATTCATAGAAACATAGAGAGACAGTCAAACAAAATGAGACAGAGGAACGTGTTCCAAAAGAAACATAAGCTAAAACCCCACTAAGAAAAATAAATAAATAAAACTAATGAAATTGAGGTAAGAAATTTGTCTAATAAAGAGTTCAAAGTAATGGTCATCAAGATGCTTACTGAATTCAAAGGACTAAAGAAAGACAGTGACAACTTCAGCAAAGACTTAGAATATATATGAAAGAACACATCAGAGTTAAAGAATACAATAACTAAAATGAAAAATACACTCCAGGGAATACAAGCATTAGATGACAAATAAGAATGGGCCAGCAATCTGGAGCACAGAATGGTATAAATCACCCAATTAGAACAACAGAATTTAAAACATGAAGATAGTTTAAAGGACCTCTAGGACATTAAGCATACTAACTTCCCATTACAGGGGCCCCAGGAGAAGAGAGAAAGAGGGGCAGAAAACTTATTTGATGATACAATGGCTGAAAACGTTCCCAACCTGGGGAAGAAAACAGATATCCAGGTCTAGGAAGCACAGAGCATTGGGGCTCCATGTTGGCCATGTAACCTGCTTGGGATTCTCTCTGCCCCTTCCTCTCTTCACCCCCCTTTCTAAAAATATTTTTTAATGAAATAAATGAATAAATAAATAAATATTTAAGTACCCAGAATAAGAGTACCTAATGCCAATGAACAATCAATAAGTCAACAAAGAAATGAAAGAGGAAATTAAAAAATAAATTCAGGTAAATGAAATGGAAACACAACACTCCAAAATCTATGGGATGCAGCAAGCCATTCTAAGAGAGAAGTTCATAGCAATACAGGCCAATGTCAAGAAACAAGATAAATCCCATATAAGCAATCTAACTTTATACCTCAAAGAACTAGAAAAAGAACAAACAAAGAGCCCAGAGTTAGTATAAGGAAGGAAATAATCAGGATGAAAATGGAGTTATATAAAATAGAATATATATATATATATATATATATATATATATATATATATATATAAAACTAAGAGCTGATTCATTTGAAAAGATTTTTTTACAAAAATCAGTGAACCTATAGTCAAACTCATCAAAGAGAGAGTCCAAATAAATAAAATCAGAAATGAAAGAGGAAAAGTTATAACTGACAACACAGATATAAAATGGATCAAAGAGACTACTATAAATAATTATACACCAAAAAACCTAGAAGGGATAAATTTCCAGAGAGACATAACATTCCAAGGCTGAATCAAAGAAATTGAAAATGTGAATAGGCAGATTACAAGTAATGAAATTGAATCAGTAATTTAAAAGCTCCTAATACAAAAGTCTAGGACTGACAGCTTCACAGGTGAATTCTACCAAACATTTAAAGATATAGTACCACTCTTCTCAAATTATTCCAAAACATTGAAGAGAAAGGAATACTTCCAAACTCATTTTATGAGGCCAGCATTACCTTAATACCAAAACTAGAAAAATACACTATAAATACACTATAAAAAAGAAAATTATAGGCCAATATTCCTGAAGAACATAGATATAAAAATCCTCAATATATTAGCAAGCCAAATTCAAAAATATATTAAAAGGGTCACTATGATCAAGCAAGAAAAATTCAACATCTACAAACCAAAGCACATTTACAAAACCAAAGATAAAGTTATATGATCATTTTAATAGATACAAGAAAAGCATTTGACAAAAGTCAACATCTATTCATGATTAAAAAAAACTCTCAACAAAGTGAGTACAGAAGGAATGTACCTCAACATAATAAAGGTCATATATGACACATCCACAACTAACATCATACTCACTGCTAAAAATCTGAAGCTTTCTAAGGTCAGGAACAAGGCAAGGTTGCCCACTCTCACCACTTTTATTCTAAATAGTATTGGAAATCTTAGCTATAGCAAGAAGGTAAGAAAAAAGGAGGGAAAAAAATCCAAATTGGAAAGGAAGAAGTAACACTGTCACTATTTGCAGATGACATGATACAACATATAGAAAACACTAGGAGGAAGCAAGATGGCAGAGGAGTGGGAAACTGAAATAGCATTAGGTCCCAGGAGTTCAGCTACATAGTTATCAAACCATTCTGAACACCTACAAACTCAACAGGTGATAGAAGAGGAGAAGAAGAGAAGCAATTCTAGGGACAGAAAATTGACCACTTTTGGGAAGGTAGGACCTGTGGAGAAGTGAATCTGAAGCGACAGGAAGATAGACCACTCAGCAAGTGAGAAAGCAGCGAAGGACAAAATCAGAACTTTTAGAAGTCTGCTCCACTGAGGGACATTGCTCCAGATGCCAAGCCTGGGGTGGAGCCCTTGTGGGGACAGTGTGGTCTCAGGACCCGTGGTGTCACAGAAAGACCCAGGCTGTCTGAGTGCAGCAGAGCTGCCAGGTATCGGAGTGGGGAGGCCAGCTACAGAGAGGAAGCTGAGCAGTGGGCTCTCAGCTCAGGGTTACCTTAACCATGATCCAAGGCAAAGTCAAGCCACGGCTCTTCGAGCAGGTACCCCACAAGTGGCAGATCTGGGGAGACTTACCTTCCTCCTCTGGGAGGAATGGTGAGGGAGTACTTGGCAGGAATCTTCTGGGTTTGGAGACTCCAAAAGGGGCCATGACCAGAGATAGAAATGCTCAGTCACAAGACAGGTGAGCACAGAGTGTGCCCAGAGACCAGGGAGATGGGAGGGACTGACTGCTTTTCTCTGAGGGCACAGTGAGGAGTGGGGCCCTGAGCTCTCAGCTCCTCCTGGCCAGAGATTGGGAGGCCACCATCCTCATTCCCATACTCCAAGACTCTACAGAAAGTGTTCAGGGAATAAGAGCCACTGAGAGCAAACCCAAGCAGATAACTTAGCCTGGCCCCTGGCAAGGGTAGTGCAATTCCACCTTGGGCAAAGACATTTGAGAATCACTGCAACAGGCCCCTCCCCCAGAAGATCAGCAAGAACATCCAGCCAAGACCAAGTTCACTGATCAATGAGAACTGTAGAACTCCAGAGCTAGGGGAAAGCAACACATAGAATTCATGGCCTTTTTCCCATGATCCTTTAGTCTTACAAAAATTAAATATTTTTATATTATTTTTCTTATTCTATTTTTTTATTTTCCTCATTCTTATTTTAACATTTTTAACTATTTTATCTTATCAATACCTTTTTAAAAATCTTTTTTTTAATTTTTAATCTTCATTGTTACAGTCATATTTTATCCCTTCATTATATTTAACCTTATTTTTGTATATATATAGATTTTTTCTTTAAAATTGGGATATAATTTCTTCTAATAGATAAAAATAGAGTCTAAATCTAGCTCCAGCCTGATCACATTCTCTCCTTTTTTTTTTCCTCTTTTTTTTCCAACCATCAATTCCTTTTTCGGAATCTTTTATTTTTCATCTTAACAGTCATATCCAATCACTTCATTGTGTTTACCCTTATTTTTGTACATATATAAGTTTTTCTTTCTTTAAAATTTTGGGAGCTAGTTTCTTCTAAGAGACAGAATACACCCAATATCAAGTGGGGACTCTGTTCTATTCACCAGTCTCTCTCTCTCTCTCTCTCTCTCTCTATATATATATATATATATATATATATGTGCACACATATATATTTATATAGTCATATATGCATATATAGTTATATAGTCATATACATATGTTATTATACACAAAGTATATATATATATTTCCCCCTTTCTTCTCCCCCCAGTTTTGGGTCTCTTCTGATTTGGTTAGCATAGATTTTTCTGGGGTCTTTGCCACCCTTTTAATATTTTACTCTCATTCATATATTCTTATCTGAATAAAACGACAACATGGAAAAACTCACCACAAAAGAAAGAACAAGAGGCAGTACCAATGGCTAGGGACCTAATCAATACAGACATTGATAATATGTCAGAACCAGAGTTCAGAATGATGATTATCAAGGTGCTAGCTGGGCTCAAAAAAAGCATGGAAGATACTAGAGAATCCCTTTCTGGAGATATAAAAGAATTAAAATCTAACCAAGTTGAAATCAAAAAAGCTATTAATGAGGTACAATAAAAAATGGAGGCTCTTACTGCTAGAATAAATGAGGCAGAAGAGAGAATTAGTGATATAGAAGACCAAATGACAGAGAATAAAGAAGCCAAGCAAAAGAAAGAAGAAAGATAAACAACAACTAGACCACAAGGGGAGAATTTGAGAGATAAGTGACAGACTAAGATGAAACAATATTAGAATAACTGGGATCCCAGAAGAAGAAGAAAGAGAGAGAGGGGCAGAAGGTATATTGGAGCAAATTATAATAGAGAATTTCCCTAATATGGCAAAGGGAACAAGCATCAAAATCCAGGAGGCACAGAGAAACCCCATCAAAATCAATAAAAATAGGTCCACACCCCATCATCTAATAGTAAAACTTACAAGTCTCAGTAACAAAGAGAAAATCCTGAAAGCAGCTCAGGACAACAGGTTCGTAACATACAATGGTCAAAATATTAGACTGACAGCAGACTTATCTGCAGAGACCTGGCAGGCCAGGAAGGACTGGCATGATATATATATTCAAAGCACTAAATGAGAAAAATATGCAGCCAAGAATACTATATCAATCTAGGCTGTCATTGAATAGAAGGAGAGATGAAAACTTCCAGGACAAACAAAAATTAAAAGAATTTGCAAACAACAAACCTACAGGATTCCTGTATTCCCTACAGGAAATATTGAAAGGGTCCTCTAAGCAAAGAGAGAGCCTAAAAGTAATAGACCACAAAGGAACAGAGACAATATACAGTAATAGTCACCCTACAGGCAATACAGTGGCACTAAATTCTTATCTTTGAATAGTTATCCTGAATGTAAATGGGCTAAATGTCCCAATCAAAAGACACAGGGTATCAGAATGGACAAAAAACCAAGACGCATTGATATGTTATCTACAGAAACTCATTTTAGACCCAAAGGCACCTCCAGATTTAAAGTGAGGGGGTGGAAAACAATTTACCTTGCTAATGGACATCAAAAGAAAACTGGGGTGGCAATCCTTATATAAGATAAATTAGATTTTAAGCCAAAGACTACAATAAGAGATGAGGAAGGACACTATATCATACTCAAAGGGTCTGTCCAACAAGAAGATCTAATAATTTTAAATATCTATGCCCCTAACATGGGAGCAACCAATTATATCAAACAATTGATAACAAAATCAAAGAAACAATCAACAATAATACAATAATAGTAGAGGACTTTAACACCCCCCCTCACTGAAATGGGCAGGTCATTTAAGCGAAAGATTAACAAGGAAATAAAGGCTTTAAATGACACACTGGACCATTTATATTCAGAACATTCCATCCCAAAGCAACAGAATATACAGTCTTCTCTAGTGCACATGGAACATTCTCCAGAATAGATCACATCCTGGGTCACAAATCAGGTCTTGACTGGTACCAAAAGATTGGGATTATTCCCTGCATATTTTCAGATCACAATGCTCTCAAACTAGAACTCAATCACAAGAAGAAAGTTGGAAAGAACTCAAATACATGGAGGCTAAAGAGCATCCTTCTAAAGAATGAATGGGTCAACCAGGAAATTAAAGAAGAATTGAAAAAATTCATGGAAACAAATGAAAATGAAAACACAACTATTCGAAATATATGGGACAGAAAAAAGGCAGTCCTGAAAGGAAATTATACAGTGATACAAGCCTTTCTCAAGAAACAAGAAAGGTCTCAACTACACAATCTAACCCTATACCTAAAGGATCTGGAGAAAGAACAACAAAGAAAGCCTAAACCCAGCAGCAGGAGAAGAGAAATAATAAAGATCAGAGCAGAAATCAATGAAATAGAAACCAAAAGAACAGTAGAAAAAAATCAACAAAACCAGAAGGTGGTTCTTTGAAAGAATTAACAAGATTGATAAACCCCTGGCCAGACTTATCAAAAAAGAAAAAAGAAAGGACCCAAATTAATAAACGCATGAATAAAAGAGGAGAGATCACAACCAACACCAAAGAAATACAAACAATTATAAGAACATATTATAAGTAACTATATAACCAGCAAATTTGACAAACTGGAAGAAATGGATGCATTCCTAGAGACATATAAATGACCAAAACTGAACCAGGAAGAAATAGAAAACCTGAACAGACCTTTAACCAGTAAGAGATTGAAGCAGTCATCAAAAGTCTCCCAGTAAACAAGAGCCCAGGGCCAGACAGCTTCCCAGGGAATTCTACCAAACACTTAAAGAAGAATTAATACCTATTCTTCTGAAACTGTTCCAAAAAAATAGAAATGGAAGGAAAACTTCCAAACTCATTATCTTGATCCCAAAACCAGACAAAGACCCCATCAAAAAGGAGAATTACAGACCAATATCCTTGATGAATATGGATGCAAATTCTCACCAAAATACTAGCTAATAGGATCCAACAGCACATTAAAAGGATTATTCGGCATGACCAAATGGGATTTATTCCTGGGCTGCAGGGTTGGTTCAACATCTGCAAACTAATCAATGTGATATAATACATTAATAAAAGAAAGAACAAGAACATATGATACTCTCAATAGATGCAGAAAAAGCATTTGACAAAGAATAGCATCCTTTCTTGATCAAAACTCTTTGCAGTGTAGGCATCAAGGGTACATACCTCAATATCATAAAAGCCATCTATGAAAAACCCAGAACCAAGTATCATTCTCAATGAGGAAAAACTGAGAACTTTTCCCCCAAAGTCAGGAACATGGCAGGGCTGTCCACTATCACCACTGCTATTCAACATAGTACTAGAAGTTCCAGCCTCAGCAATCAGACAACAAAAAGAAATTAAGGGTGTCCGAATCAGCAAAGAAGTCAAACTCTCACTCTTTACAGATGATATGATACTTATCATGGAAAACCCAAAAGACTCCACTCCAAAACTGCACAAACTCATACAGGAATTCAGTAAAGTGTCAGGATATAAAATCAATGTATAGAAATCAGTTGCAGGGTGCCTGGGTGGTTCAGTGGGTTAAGCCTTGGCCTTCAGCTCAGGTCATGATCTCAGGGTCCTGGAATTGAGCCCCGCATCAGGCTCTCTGCTCAGCAGGGAGCCTGCTTCCCCCCCTCTCTCTCTCTGCCTGTCTCTCTGCCTAATTGTGATCTCTGTCTGTCAAATAAATAAATAAAATCTTTTAAAAAGTAAATAGAAAATAAGTGAATTCAGTAAAGTTGCAGGATAAAAAATTAACATACAGAAGTCAATAGCATTTCTGTATACTAATGACTGATCAGAAAGAGAAGAAAACAATCCTATTTACAATTTCACCAAAAACAAATATCCCAAATAAATTTAACTTAGGAGATGAAAGCCTTGTACTTTGAAAAGTGTAAGAAATGAATGAAAAAAAAATTGAAAATAATTCAAAAAGAAAAAAAAGAAGAAAAAAGAAAAGAAAGAAAGAAAGCTGTTCCATACTGATGGATTGGAAGAATTACTATCGTTAAAATGTCCAATGTTTATAGCAGCAATGGCCACGGTCGCCAAACTGTGGAAAGAACCAAGATGCCCTTCAACAGACAAATGGATAAAGAAGATGTGGTCCATATACACTATGGATTATTATGCCTCCATCAGAAAAGATGAATACCCTACTTTTGTATCAACATTGACAGGACTGGAAGAGATTATGCTGAGTGAAATAAGTCAAGGAGAGTCAATTATCATATGATTTCACTTATTTGTGGAGCATAACAAATAACATGGAGGACATGGGGAGATGGAGAGGAGAAGGGAGTTGAGGGAAATTGGAAGGGGAGATGAACCATGAGAGTCTATGGACTCTGAAAAACAATCTGAGGGTTTTGAAGGGGCGGGGGGTGGGAGGTTGGGGGAGCCAGGTGGTGGGTATTGCATGGAGCCCTGGGTGTGGTGCATAAACAATGAATTCTGTTACACTGAAAAGAAATAAATAAAAAATAATAATAAAATAAAATAAAAAATGTCCATACTACCCAGAGCAATCTAAAGATTCAGTGCAATCTCCATCAAAATACCAATGGCATTTTTCACAGAATTAGACCAATCCTAAAATTTGTGTGGAACCACAAAAGAGCCTGAATAGTCTAAGCAATTTTGAGAAAGAAGAACAATGCTGGAGGCTTCATGCTCCTTGATTTCAAACTATACTACAAAGTGATAGTAATCAAAATGCTGTGGCACTGGCGTATAAAAAAATACATAGCACCTAGATCAATGGAATAGAATAAAGAGCCCAGGATTAAATCCCCACCAATTTGATCAGTTAATCTGTGGCCAAAGGAGGCCTGAATATACAATGGGGGAAAAGACAGTCTCTCTAGTAAATGTTGTTAAGATAAATGGACAGCCAAATGCGAAAGAATGAAACTGGACCCCTATATTGTACCATACACAAAAATAAATTCAAAATGAAATAAAGATTTGAATTTAAGGCCTGAAACTATAAAATAGAAGACAGTGAGCTCTTTGATATTGGTCTTGGCATTATGTTTCACAACAATTCCTCAGCCAAGGACAATAAAAGCTAAAATAAACAAATGGGATCACGTCAAACTAAAAAGCTTTTGCACAGTCAAGGAAATCAATAAAAGGAAAAGGCAACTACAAATGGGAGAAGATATCTGCAAATCATATACTTGATAAGGGGCTAATATCCAAAATACATAAGGAACTTACACACCTGAATATTAAAAAAACAGCCCAATTAAAAAATGGACAGAGGACTTCTCTAGACATTTTTCCAAAGACCTATAGATGGCCTACCAGTACATGGAAAGATATTCAGTGTTACTAATTATCAGGGAAGTGCCAATCAAAATCACAATGAGCGATCACTTTCCACCTTTCAGATCATCTCTCACCAAAACAAAAAATACTAAGTGTTTGTGAGGATATAGAGAAAAGGGAATCCTCATACACTGTTGGTGGGAGTGTAAATTGATGCAGCCAATGTGGAAAACACTATGGAGTTTCCTTGAAAAAATAAAAAGTAGAGCTACAATATGATCTAGCAATTCCACTTCTGAGTATTTATCCAAAGAAAATGAAAACACCAATTTGAAGGGATGGGTGCACTGCTATGGACTGTTCCAACATTACTTACAACAGCCAAGATGTGAAAGCAAACTAAGTGTCCATCTGTAGATGAAGGGATAAAGAGAATGTGGTTAAGGGGTGCCTGGGTGGCTCAGTGGGTTAAGCTGCTGCCTTCAGCTCGGGTCATGATCTAAGGGTCCTGGGATCAAGCCCCGCATTGGGCTCTTTGCTCAGCGGGGAGCCTGCTTCTCTCTCTCTCTCTCTCTCTCTCTCTATGCCTGCCTCTCTGTCTACTTGTGATCTTTCTCTGTCAAATAAATAAATAAAATCTTAAAAAAAAAAAAAAGAATGTGGCTAAGTACACACGCGCACACACACAGGAATATTACTCAGCCATAAAAAAGAATGAAATCTTGCCATTTGCAACAACATGGATGGACCTCTAGGGTACTATGCTAAGTGAAATAAGTCAGAGAAAGACAAATACCATATGATTTTATTTATATGCAGAATGTGAAAAACTAGACAAACACGAACAGAAACAGGCTCACAGATACAGGGAACAAACTGTTGGTTACCACAGTAGGGAGAAGTTGGAGAGAAAGTGTAAAATGGATGAAGGAGATTAAGAGGTATAAACTTCTAGTTATAAAATAAGGCATGAGGATATGATGCACAGCATGGGGTATATAGTCAATGTTATTGTAATAATTGCACACTACACCAACTAAAAGATAGGAAGCCCCTCCTACAGGCTTCAGAGCCACTGAGGGTATAGAGCTTAGAGAGCTCAGTTTGGGTCCCACTGGAACCTTTTCATCAAGTTTATATAGGATACAACACCAGTAGGTGTCAGTGCCAGTAGGTAAAGCTTTTTAATTCTGTAGTTTAAGTAATCTCCACTTTTACTGATTTGGGGCTGCCTTATTCATCAGTTAATGAGAGAGAATAGTTATAATCATTTACTATGATGGTAGATTTATCATTTTCTTATAATTTTGTTAAATTTATATATTTTAAACTCATCAGTTACATACAATTTTAGATTCACTCTATCTTCCTGGTAAATGAAAATTTCATCAATATGTTGTGATCTTATTTATGTCTCAATATTTTTTTTTTTTTGCCCTTGTGTCTATTTTATCTTATCTAAGACTAATGTGGGCATACCGGCTTTCTTAGAATAGTATTAGTCTGGCATATTTTCATTCCATCTCATAAATTTCAATCTTTCTGTGCTCTTCTTTAAGTTGATGCTTTATGAACAGAACATAGCTAGATTTTGCAGGATTTTTATTCAGTCTGAAAATTCTTTTCTTTTACCTAGAAAGTTGCTACATTTGCCAGGATGACCTATTTGCTTAGATTAATTTCTATCATATTATTTGTCTTATTTTTTTCTTTATTTATTTTCTCCCTCATTTCTTGCATACTTTTAAATAGGCTGAATTCCTTTGGTGTTGTTTTCACCTTAAAATATTCCTATACTAATTTGGAAGTTAAACATTTGCTTCTATTCTTTTGGTATTTCCCTTGACATATCATCAGGCCATCTTACCTTCCAAATTTAAACAATTTGTTATCCCCTCCCAAATAATGTGATTAGATCATACAATTATAACAGTGACTGCTTTTACAAATTACATGCTATTTGTTTTCTAATATGTTAATTCTATCTTTTCTAAGTAGCAAAATTAGATACTACTACTGCTGGTGTTAGGCACTGTACTCTTGTTTTCTCTAATAAAAAAAAAAAAACACCCTGATAAATAGCACATCGCCTACCTGTCCAAGTTTTGAACTAATTAAAAGATAAGCAAGTGTATGGAAAAAAAATATGACTGGTATTTGAGAATGTGATTTAAATCTATGCACCGGAAAACTTCATAATACTGGGCCACAGACGAGACAAAGTTACCCACAGGCAGTGGTGAGTACATGGGCCTCTGTTTGGGGGACCACTTCCAGGTAAGCATGGCAAAGGAGCAGAATGGAACATGGGCTTTGTGCAAATAATTCAGCATCTGATCTCGAACATTATGAAGCCAATAAAGAAATCGATCAGTCTACAGTACCGCTGCTTTTGTTACATGTTGAATCCTTTAATTTCAAGTTTGCAATTAATGTAAAAATCCTCCGTTCCATCCACTCTTCAAGGATTTGAAGCACTTCTATGACGTTGGAATTTCTAGTCTTTAAAATATTTGGGAAAAGTTGATTAGCAAGCTTTTATCGTTTCTAAATTTTGACAGTACACAAGTACTGTGTACACTTTTAGATGCATTTTGTTAAAAAAATGTATAATAAATGCAGCATTAAATGAAGTGGTAATAGTAGTATGTGATTTTTCACATACCAAGTCCCTGGGACATTTAAAGATCTTGGCAAAAATTCTGTTTGTCAAACATGCCAAATAGTATTGAGCAACCCTGACAAGAACAGGCATCGCTGTCATATGCATGTTTTTAATGGGATGACATCAGAGTGTTTTAGAAGGATTTTGCTGTTTATTCGGTGTTTGGTAAGTTACTATTACTACATTTAATTTATAAAAGGGTTTCAAGACAACTTCACTTAGAGTTTATTTTAGGTCTTTCTGCAGAATTTTATCAAAATGCCCTTTTATCTACTTAAGTTACTATATGATTTCTTCCTTTAATATACTGACATAATGAATTATCTCAGCATATTTCCTAATATTAAACTACCTTTGTGTGACTCAAATTATCCTTATTTGTTCATATTGTATTTTATATTGATATGCTGATGAGTTCTACTCGATCATTTTCATAGAGAATTTTTCATCTATATTCATAGGTGTACTCTGCCTATAGGTTTGTGGATCTTTACCAGTTTCTGTAGTAAGAGTCTGCTCAGTTTATAAAATAAATTTGAGGAGTTTCAGATTTAGTTAACATCAGAAGTATCTGATCTTTCAAGAACTGGTAGACAGTTACAAAACCATTTTTCCTTGTGTCTGGTGTTTATTTTTGAATTTACTTTTCCAATCTCTTCTAAGATCTCTACCTTTCCAATCTCTTCAGTTTCTACTTCTTGAGTCAATTTGAGTATATATCTTCTGGTTTTTCAAATTCCACACCAGTGAATTGCTTGTAATATTCCTTTAACTCTTGTCATCTCTGATACAATTATTTATTGTTCCTAATTTTTATTTTCTAATATATACTTCATTCTTTTTTGCTAACCAAACTCACAAGGGCTTTTCAAATTTTTCTTTAATTTCGGATACTTTTCTTTTGTTCTAAAGGCATTTAACACTATCCATTTTCCTCTGATCTTTTGCTACATCCCTGATGTTTTGCCATAATGTGTTTTCATTTCATTGCTGTGTAAATGGTTCAGAATTGTAGTTTTGAAACTTCTTTGATCAAAAGCTGGATATGAGACTTGATTTTTTAAACAGCTTTTTGGTAATATTTTTAATTTTATTTTTCTGATTTTTATTTTTATTTGGACTATTATCAAAAATACAGCCTGCTTTGTGTCCCTTTTTTAAATTAAGTTCTTTTATGTGTGTGCCAAATACACTGTACATTCTTTTTATGTACCATAAGGGCATATAACATAATTACATTATCTTTTTAAAGATATTAAGATGTATGTGTA
The DNA here is from genome assembly GCF_002288905.1 of Enhydra lutris kenyoni. Taxonomy (NCBI): domain Eukaryota; kingdom Metazoa; phylum Chordata; class Mammalia; order Carnivora; family Mustelidae; genus Enhydra; species Enhydra lutris. Next base: position 24,859,003 of record NW_019154088.1, on the reverse strand, counting down.
TCTCTAAAAATAGTTTTGATGACTATATTACTTAATTCTGTGATTACTTTTTCCTAATGAGTTTTATTATTATCTGAAAGACTTCAGTTAAAATGTCCCACTAAAACAGTTTATTTTTGTATATGTTTTTGTGTTTCTAATCCTTTCTCCTTTATATATGTAGATGCACTGTTTGGCCATGAAAGATTTATGACTGTCATACCTTGCTTATAAATTACAGCTCTAGGGATCACAAAATTTCCTCTTTATCCTGTTTAGTCTTTTTATTCTTAGATTTCACCCTGTTTAATATTCATTCTAAACCCCAGTTCCCTTTTTATTTGCATTTCTTAGTATCTCTTAGCCCATTCCATTATTTTTCAGCCTGTCTTTATAGTTCCTGTGAACGATATATAACTGGATTTTGACTTGCAATGCAGTGTTAGAGTGATGATTTTTTTTTTTTGGAGAACCATCAATATTTTTTGCATTTTTCCTAGTAAAATTGTAATATAACTGACATATAATATTGCATAAGATTAAAGTGTACATCATGATTTTATATATATACATACTGGGAAACGATTACCAATAATTTTAGTTAACATGTATCACCTCCCATATTTACAATTTTTTTCTTGTGAAGAGAATTTTTAAGGTACACTCAGCAACTTTCACATGCACGGTACAGTATTTTTAACTATAGTCACCATGCCTCATCTTATAACCAGAAGTTTCTACTGTTTGACCATCTTCACCCATTTCTCCCATTCCTCACCCTCACTTCTAGCAACCCCCGATTTGTTCCATTTCTGTAAATTCCATCTTTTAGTAGCTAAAATCAGGTCCCTCACATTTAGCATATCCACTGATAGACTTTCCTTACTTCCATCTTCTTTTGTATTTATTTTACTATTTTCTCTTCTTGACCAGCTTTTTTCAAATTTTAACTTTTCCCCATTCCCTTCCACAATTTGTGAGCTCTTATTTTTTCTTTTCACTAGTGTTTACCTTATTTCCAAATTCTAAGGAATTCATATACATATTTTTTGTTATTAATAATATACCAACTATTCATCTATTTCTTCTCACCAAGGTACTCTGCCTGCTCCCCTCAGTTTTCCACATTTGCACCAATAAAAGAAGACCTTAAACACATCTTATCACCTATTTCCTCCAATATCCTGGGTTATGATAAAATAGTTTCGTATTTGTAGCTCAATTCTATTCCCTTGTAGTGTATGTGACTGAAATATATCTTATCACTTATTAGGAGAGAGATCCTAGATATCGTTGTTTTACTACTTCATCTTTTCCAATCCTGAGGACTCTGATTTGAATCAGGTGTTATTTAGAATATTTTCTTCAGTATTTTCATCAGATTGTTTGTGTACCCAGGTGACATATTCTCTGTTCATAACTATTTGTCTTTTGTCATAGTGGATAAATATCTTGGCTGGGTATAGGAGTCTCAGGTTATAATCCATTGATCTATTTTCTTAGTATAACTTAATCGTTTAGCTGACTTTCAGTGGTAAAGAAGTCCAAATCAGTTGAATACTATTTTTTTCTTAATTAATCTAAATCTTCCATCTTGAAGCTTATAAAGCTATCTTTGGATTTTACCAAGGTATGTCTATATGTATCTATTTTCTTTTTCATCTTGCTAGAAGTTGGTGAGCTATTTCAATCTACATATTCAATTTTTTATTTAGCTCAGGGAAATTTTCTTCGATAACTGCTTAATTATTGCATTTCCTTCAACTGTTCCCCATTTTGTGTCACTTCTGGGACTCCTGTTATTGATATATTAATTTTATGGATCTCTTTTCTAAATACCTTATTTTCTCCACAAGATTTATATTTCTTTAATCTTTTCTCCTGGTTTGTTATCACTTGATTTTTCAGACCACTAATTCAAACCACTTTCTTCAACTACAATCCATTTGTAACGTTTTTTAAATAAATTTAAAAAAAAATCCAGGAAGGACAAGATTTCTTATCAGAGGGTTGGTACAGGAGTACATAACACTGTGGGATTTAAAATACATAGCAAACAGCATTGCAAAGTGTTTTCAGCTAATTCTACAGGTTCAATGTCAGAATTCCAATTTTTTGGAACTGGAATACGAGGGAAAATACTAAGAAATGAGCTTATGTGAGGAGTATATAGTGAGAAAGCGATAGTCAAAGCTGGAGGAAAACAATAACATATTGAAAATTTGGCTGAGAACCTTCATTAATATGGGGGCCAAAGTTCAAAATTAGGTAACCAGGAAACTTAACTTGTTGCTCTACCTAAACGACATACTAGCGCTCACTCCATAATGCCTGCTCTATTTGGAGAATGAGATGATGACAAGCGCCTGAAGACCCAGGGATACCGTAGTGTGAGAATTAAACCAGCCCCCTCTACTTCTAGGATAAAATTGCTCTCTAAAACCCACAGACTAATGGATTTAGGGTTCGGAGGGCAGATGAGCATAGGCAGCCCTTATTTGCACTATCAAGCACACCGGTTCTTTGAAAGCGAGGGGATGGGATATCACCCATACAGAAGGGGGGATAACTCTTGCCCAACAATTCCAGTCTTCCCTGCACACTCTATTTTACAGGAAGTACAAGCTGAAATATAGTGTACCATCTCTATGAATAAATGGAGTAAGATGATGGGTCAAGATCGGACACAGAAAGTCAAAGATCATGGGGAGAGTATAGTTCACAGAACTTTTCATGCTGCAGCTGCTATTCAATGTAACGAGAGGAAGTAAACCACCTCATGGTGGGAACAGAGAATGCACCTGTCCAGAACAAGAGATAAATTGCCTGTGTGGGGAAAGTTGGTTGGAGAAGCATTTGATAAGTGTCATCAGTATTAGCAGAAAGGTCAAGGAAAATGAGGGTAGAAAGAGAAACCTGAGAAACAATTTGGAAAATAATCAATATCCTAGATATTCAGAAAAATTCTGAAGTCATGAATACCAAGCCAGCAGGCATGTTTTTGCAGAGAATCAGCCGGAGAAAACAGAAGGTCAATGTACTGACAGAGGAAAGATGGATTTTCTCATCCATTTGACAAGTATATGCTTCATGTGTTGTGATCTGTGGCTGTCTCTGGGGTTTTGATCAGTTATGAATGTTATTTCATTATATGCAAGACCTGTGGGGGAAAAAATCCTATATAAATGATTGGGATTACTGCAACGTGCCCCTCACAGCTGCATCCAGTTTGTAAATAATTGAACAAGATTTTTCTTGCCATGGCCTACCTCCCAGGTGAATTTAATATAGGATACATCAAAATAAAATAAAAAGTTAGATCAATGTAGTTCTATCTGAGCTTGTTACCACGTGAATGCCATCTTGCAGTGAAGAATACTCGAGAATGACATCTGAAACAATAGTTCCTCAGGTTGATGAGCTCAGTAATGAATCGCTCTGTTATTTCCTTCCCAGAGTGATTAAAATAGCGCTTGAGTTCTTGAACATACTGAAGTGCTTGTAAATGAAGCAAACAGATGTCTGGTAAAAACAAGGCAGGGCACACTCACTCAGGGGTCAGTGTCTTTATGGTGAAATCAAACCCCCTCAGCAAACTCATGAATGAAAGTATTCCTTTCATACTGAAGAATTCTGAGTTTGTGAGAGAACTTTCTTTCCAGGTAGGTTGATTCTAACTTCCATTTAATGTAACTGGACCAATTTTAAGAATGTCTATTATATGTATATTATTTGCATTCTCATGAATAGAGTCTGTCAGGGCATATATCTTATCTAATCATTTATTCACTCAAGAATTAATTAAACACTGGGTGAAAGTTTTAGTCTCAGTGGATGAAATAAAGCTGAAGGAGATCTAGCCTTGAGGAGCACTAAACAATATAATTAATATCCATTACTCACCAGAATATTCTATATTGTGATACGGTTTATAACTATAAGGTACTATAAAAGTTCATTTTTTAAATTTGTTTTGTTTTTAAGCCAGAGGGGGATTAGAATAGACTACTTGGAGGATGTGATCATTGAACCGGACTTTTTAAGCAAAGTTAATATCTCTTTATGTGAGAATAGGTATTACAGGGAGAAAACCCAGGGATCAAAGGAATGGAGAAATAAGTAATAGTAAAATTATAAAACTTGAAGAAACCACAAGGGAACATTTGATTCAGGTGATATGTAAAATATCTTGACCCCAAATAATCTCTCTTCTCTGAATTTTTGTAGTAATTAATATTGATATATTGCCTTATTTTTAATTTACTTGTATGTCCTAGTGGGCCCTTGAGGACAGGAATAATGTTTATCTTTCATTCCCACAGAAAGTGCTTAGTAAGTGGTTAGACAGCAAAAACGTTTATCAGGTCAAAATAAATATATGGCAGAGAATGGTCTTAGAATGGCGGGTGGGAAACACTTCCTCTTATTATATTTTGTTCTTTATGCACATTGTAATAATAAGATCTGATTCTGCATCTCTTCATTCTCCTTCGTTTCTTTTATCCATTTTATTATAGTCCTTAAAAATGCACATCTCATTACTTTCTTCCATTTTCATGTGACATGACATCATTTCCTTCATGCCCCTCATTAGATTATTTAACGCGCTCATCTCATTACACCTTTCCCATCTTGCATCTCATTACACCCCTTAAACATGCACATCTCATTACACAGTCCTTACATATCTCATTACACGATTCCATTTTTGTATCTCATTGTCATTTCATTTCTGCATTTTATTACATTAAAACCTAGTTCCCATTATAACTTACATATTTTGAAAATTTATATACTCTCTCTGCCTTCTTTTATGCATCTAATTATACTGCTTCTCCTTTATGTGACCAGCTCATTACACTTTTCCTTTCACCCATCTCATTTCAGCCCCGAAGGATGCCCATCTTACAGGACACTTCCTGAGACAGCTCATTAAACCACCTCACGTATTCACCTCATTACAGCTTTTTAACATATACGTCTTATTACATAGAACTGTTCATGAATCTCATTAAAATCTCGGAAGGTACATATCTCACTATTCTCTTCTAACTTATGCATCCTGTCACCACATCACAACTACACATCTCATTAAAATGTCCTTTTATTATTTTAATATACCCCTTTATTATAAATGTCCTATTTACTACTATTTCAGTACTTCGTGTTTATATTTTTATGTATAATGAAAATGACACATATCTTTCAAGAAGCGGTTTTCTTAAATAGTACTTCATATGCCTTTAAATTATTATGTTATTACATTGGTGCTTCTCAAACTGGTGCCTCAGAATGTTAATAGAGATGCAATAAAAATAAATTTAAATAACTTCGGGTTAGTAATAAGTTTATAAGTTTGCACGGGTTAATAGAAAATTAACTAATTAAATTTAAAACTTTCGTTCTTAATTCAGGACTTCTTGGAGCTTTTTATGTACTATTGAGAACCATGAATATTCATGAAGGAGCTCTGGCCTGTAGGATTTCTCAAATGAATCAGCCACACAGTCCAGCCACTGGCTGTGTATATTAGCTGCTTCCAGAACTTGTGTCCTGTAGAGCACAAATCAAGAATGTGTTACAGTGTTTCATACACATGCACATTTATATTCTCATCGACATATAGTTTTATATCTACCACTATTTATTTTACTTGCAGCCGTGCATTGCTTTCTAGAACTAATGACACTTGCACAAGTGATTCCTTGATGAATGCTTCATCACAGTGGTTCCTAAACTGGTGGGTAGTAAAGTTACCTGAAGAATTTGGTAAAATTACAAAGACCCTGGACCCATATTATTTCAGAAAAACCAAGGCTTTTGTGTTTCTTAGTAGCTCTCCAGGTGATTCTGATACACACCAAAGTTTGGGAAGTGCAGGCTTTTTGAGCGTGTACTGTGTCATGTTCTATGTGAGAATACATAAGCGGGTTAGAAGACATGAGCCCTCACCAGAGACTTGTAACAGTTCAACTTTGGCGGTTGTTTGCTCTCTCCTGAGTCCCTACGCAGAGCTACACAGGTATTTCCTCCCAGTGAACTGGCCTGCTTATCCATCTAACTGCTAGCAATACACTGAAGCAAGAGGAGGACCCCCTTATCCGCAGGGGAGACATTCAAGACCCCCAGTGGATACCTGAAACTGTGGATAGTAACCAACCCTACATACGCTATGATTTTTCTACACATACATATACCTCGGATGAAATTTCATCTATAAATTAGGCATCATTGTAAGAGATTAATCACAACACCTAAGAAAAAAAAACAGAACAATTTTAACAGGACACTGTGATAAATTACGGGAATGTGCTCTCTCTCACTCACTGCAAACAACTTATTGTGCTCTACTCACCCTACCTGCTGAGATGATGCTAGGCAAAGGACGCAGGTGCCGTGGAGAAATGTTGGGTTACTATTTACCTTCTGAGGATTCATCAGAAGGAGGATCACCTGCTTCCAGACCACAGTTGACCTTTGGTAACTGAAGCTGCAGAAAGCGAAATTGCAGGTAAGTGGGGGACTGCTGTGTTTACTCAGTCGGAGGACAAGTCTTGGCATAAGATGGACCTGAATCTCCTCCCCACCAGTATCTGTTGACCTTGGGTAGAACACACTACCTCTCTGAGCATCCGTTTCCTCAACTGTAAAATGGAGTAATACTTTCTTATATCATTGCTGTTAAGGATAAATGAGTGGGGCACCTGGGTGGTTCAGTCCGCTAAAGTATCTGACTCTTGGTTTGGCTCAGGTCAAGATCTCAGGGTCCTGGGATCCAGCCATGCCAGGCTCTGTACTCAACGGGGAGTCTGCTTAAGGATTCTCTCTCCCTTCCTCTGCCCCTACCCCACCAGGGCACATTGCGCTCTCTCTCACTCTCTCTCAAATAAATAAATAGATCTTTAAGAAAAAAAGAATAAATGAGCTTAATACATAGAAAATTCTCATCACAATTCCTTGCACAGAATGACTTCTCAAGAAATAATAACTATTATCAATAACTTTATTTGACGCTCATATGTCACCTTAACTTTATTGCCTTTTTTTAAGATCTTTATTTATTTGGTTAGTTAGTTGACAGAGCAAGAGAACACAAATGGGGAGCAGGAGAGGGAGAGAGAGAAGCAGCCCTGCAACCCTCCTCCCCCGCTGAGCGGGGAGCCCCAGGTGGGCTTGATCTGATGGCCACTTGCCTGAGACCATGACCTGAGCCAAAGGCAGACGCTTAACCTACTGAGCCACCGAAGCATCCCAACTTTACTGCCTTTTGAAACCACTACAGTGTATCAACTGATCCTCAGGTAACAGAAGAATTAAATAAAGACATAAATTCCCTATACGATCACTAAGGGAGATCGTACCTGAATACCCCAAGTCTGCCTGCTTGCTAGGCAGACCTTAGCAGATATGATAAATTACCATCCTATCAGATGATAGAAATCCAGAAGTTACACATTCCTACATGCATAAAAATGGGGTGAAAGTGACAAGGATACTTTGGAAAAAACAACCTCTCTCCACCCCCAAGTTGATGGGTTAACGCTGATAAAGAACCCTAGCGGAGCGGTTCTCAAACATGCCTGCTCATTGAAATCACCTGAGAATTTAACTGCCGCCTGGGTCCCACTAACAGATTGAAAATTAACTGATTTGTGATGAGGTCTGGGCATTTCTCAATTTGGGTTTGGAATCTGTTTGTAAAGAAAATAAGCCACAGGTTTGCTTTGTTTCTGATTCTTGTAGAATTAGCACGTAGGCTAATTCTGATTTGTATACTTAATTAAAAATCTGATCTTGGCAATATTCATGGCCAGGATTTAGAGTGTCAGTCAACAATTACTCAGGTCTGTGTGGCAGTAGAGTGCTGGGTGCTGGGTAGGAATAGAGAGGCCAGTGAAACAAAGTTGCTCTTTACTCCAAATTGTAAAATTACCCAATAAAAGGACCAGATAACTTCTGAGAAAGAACAGGGGCTGGTGCCAAAATTGTAAAAGGGCTCTAGAGTAATTAGGAAGAAAGCTACGACATTTGTTTGGGGGGGGAATAGAAAAAATGCTGCAACACCCATTTTGGAGAAATGCTGGCAATGTTTTCATTAAAATTGTGAAGAAGGTAAGTATGTTTAGTAGTTGATCTTCATTTAACATAGTTTTGGAAATTCTAGCCAATGTAATAAGCTGAAACAAAAATAGTATACATACCAAAAAGTAGGTTTTTAAAATGATTACCATTTGCAAATAATGTAATTTCCATGGTGAAAACCTAAGACATAAAACTTTGTATCTCATGATTGGACTGCTACAGTATAAATATACAAAAATAAACATGCTCACTGGCTATCGGCACCATTCAATCCAAAGAAATAATACAAAAAAAAAATTCATTTTCTATGATAGCTTAAAATATAAAGTATTGGAAATAATTTTAACAGGAAATGTGAAGTATCTTTATATTTGCTGGTTATAAAGCTGCTAAGACATTGGGTTTCTGTCTTATCTATTTACTCCTCTCAGACCATAGGAATTTGCTCTTTTTCTTATGGAATTTCCAAGAACAAAAAGAATAACCCAAGAGTCTGGTGCCTAAACAGTAGGAATTACCTTAATTTAATGGAAAATGTGAGATAATTGCCTCTGTATTTTTTTGGACTGAGAATCAGCTCGCTCTTGAAACGGTGTGGCTACTTTGTCTTCCTGGAGCAGCTGGGAAAGATGTTTGTCAGACGTGGAGAGGCAAATAGCAAGGACACGATGGACAGCCCGAGACAAGGGAAGAGGAGAAATAGGAAATGTATGCATACTATAACCTCTTGAATTTTTCCTAGAAGAACAAAGAATGATTTAAATTTAATAAAGAGAGAAAAATAGGGACAAAACAAGAGGCAAAGACAGAATAAATGGGGGTGAGGAAAAACTACAAGCATAAAAGGATCATTAAGAAGAAACAAAAAACAAACTAACTGGGAGAAAATTAAAGAAATAGTGGAAAGCTTGCATGGTTTTCTAAGTACCGTAATGATTATTTTTTCTCTAACGAGATGAACACAACTGCTATAATGCCATTCATAAATAACCAGATCACTTTCTGTAGGGCAAATTGCATTTTCAGCTGACTAGTTTATAATAAATAAATATGCACCAAAGTGCATGATTCTTGAGATTGGGTCATTTAGAAACTTCCATTCCATTAAAAGTAAGTTTTATTTCCTTGACAAAGGCTACTAGCTGAAACGTCAATTGCCTGTCCTAAGGGATGGCACCTGTAAGTAAAATAAACATATTTTTAATAGAAGAGATGGTCAAAGTGACCTTATCTCAAGATAGCATGCACTTTGGTGAATATTTATTGTTGAATTAAAGAGATCCTAATACAAAAGGACAGTAGTTCCTCTTCATTACCTTTCCTTGCTACATACAGGCGAAAAATTTTTAAATGCTCAAATTGCTTTCAGAATTTACCAATCATTGAGTAAAAGATCACACACATAATAAACACTATGAATAATTTGAAATAAATCTGCCGGTTCAGATTATAAATATTAATATGATGCTGAAATTAATCATACATCTTTCCAGCCAAAAATTCTTATTCTATTTATCACTGATACCTTTATTTGTTACTCTACAACATTCAATTGGTTTGCAATATATTTTCAAACAGTAACAACTAAAATCAAAGGCCATTACTGATGTGAAACTGAAATGTCAAGCTATATTTTTTAAATTAAAAATAAATTCAGTGATATGTTGTATTTTTAAATCTTAACAAAAATAAATCTACACTTATATTGGATCTAGGTGGAAGGATTCAACTGATGACAGATGAAGAAATGACATAAGATAGGATAGTTCATTCAAGTTAGTGAAAATTATACCAAATCCTCAAGGGGAAAAAATGCCAGAAATATTCCAAGATGCTTTTAGATGTTGAAGTAGATTTACAAAATCTAGTATTTTCAAGTATGAAGGATCTTTTGATATCATGTAACTAATGTCCTTTATTGGGGCACCTGGGTGGCTTAGTCAGTTAAGCGACTGCCTTAGGCTAAGGTCCAGCTTCCTGCTCAGCAAGGAGTCTGCTTTCACCTTCCCCCAACCCCCGGGCTCCTTCTCTCTCACTCATTCTCTCTCTTTCAAGTAAATAAATCTTTAAAAACAAAAACAAACAAAAAACTAATGTCTTTTATTTTCAAGAGTAATACACTAAGTCCCAGAAAGTTCAAGAGAGTTCACAAGATTCATACTCCTTGATATTTGTAGAACTGGAACTAGAGCCTTGATTCTTTGCTGAGGAAAAAATAAGATACTCCCTTCAAGTTCTAGGCCACTCTGCCTGAATCACAAACACCGCCATCAATATTCCTACTTCACGTTCAACGTTACACAAAAAAGACTTCCTATATATCCTATGTATAAATTACCTACTGTTACATTTAAAAATCATACCAAAACTTAATGTCTTGAAAGAACAATAATTATTATCTTCCAGAAATTTGGGAGCAGCTCAGCTTGGGGAGTGGGGTGTTGTAGTTCTGGCTCCAGTTATCTTGTGAGGTTCAGTCAGATGTTGGCTTCAGCTGGAGGATCCACTTTTCACAACTACTTTCCCCTCAGGGCTGACAGGTTGCTGTTGGCTATTACCCAGAACCTCAGTTCCTCTGTACATAGGCCTGGTCACAGGGTGGCTGGCTTCACCCAGAATGAGAAATCCTAGAGACCAAAGCTAAAGTTTCAATTCCTCTCATAGCCTAGCCTCAGAAGAAGTACTATCTCTCTCACCATATTCCATTTGTCACACAGGACCAATTCACATTAAATATGAGAAGAGATTACACAAAGGCATGAAGACCAATAGGCAAGGAGTACTGGAAGCAAATTTGGAGTCTACCACTGTCTACCATCGTCTTAAATGATCAGTATCATTCCCACATGCAAAATATACAAATTCAACCAAAAGGCCAACAAAAACCTTAATCCATTCTAGCAAAGAGTTCTTAAATCAAGACCAATGAACCAGAGAAGATATCTGCCTATTACACACACCATCAGTGGTGTGAGAGAGGGAGAGAAGATGACTGCTATAAATCCATTCAAAAATAAGAAAAGAACAGGAGATATATAGGACTCACTGGTTTAAAAATTCTGAAATCCAGGCTGATTTCAAGCTATACTACAAAGCTGTGATCACCAAGACAGCATGGTACTGGCACAAAAACAGACACATAAACCAGTGGAACAGAGTAGAGAGCCCAGATATGGGTCCTCAACTCTATGGTCAAATAATCTTTGACAAAGCAGGAAAAAATGTATAGGGGGAAAAAAGAGTCTCTTCAATAAATGGTGCTGGGAAAATTGGACAGCTATGTGTAGAAGAATGAAACTCAACCATTCTCTTACATCATACACAAAGATAAACTTGAAATGGACAAAACACCTCAATGTGAAGCAGGAATCTATCAAAATCCTAGAGGAGAACATAGGCAGTAATCTCTTTGACATCAGCCACAGCAACTTCTTTCAAGATATGTCTCCAAAGGCAGAGGAAACAAAAGCAAAAATGAACTTTTGGGATTTCATCAAGATCAAAAGCTTCTGCAGAGCAAAGGAAATAGTCAACAAAACAAAGAGGCAACCCACGGAATGGGAGAAGATATTCACAAATGATGCTACAGACAAAGGGCTGATATCCAACATCTATAAAGAACTCCTCAAACTCAACACATACAAAACAGATAATCACATCAAAAAATGGGCAGAAGACATGAACAGACACTTCTCCAAAGAAAACATACAAATGGCTAGCAGACACAAGAAAAAATGTTCATCATCATAGGCCATCAGGGAGATTCAAATCAAAACCACACTGAGATACCGCCTTACACCAGTTAGAATGGCCAAAATTAACAAGACAGTAAACAACATGTGTTGGAGAAGTTGTAGAGAAAGGGGGAACTCTCTTACACTGTTGGTGGGAATGCAAGTTGGTGCAGCCATTTTGGAAAACAGTGTGGAGATTCCTTAAGAAATTAAAAATAGAGATTCCCTATGACCCTGCAATTGCACTACTGGGTATTTACCCCAAAGATACTTATGTAGTGAAAAGAAGGGCCATCTGTACCCCAATGCTCATAGCAGCAATGGCCACAGTCGCCAAACTGTGGAAAGAACCAAGATGCCCTTCAACAGACGAATGGATAAAGAAGACATGGTCTATATATACAATGGAGTATTATGCCTCCATCAGAAAGAATGAAAACCCAACTTTTGTATCAACATGGATGGGACTGGAAGAGATTTCTCTGAGTGAAATAAGTCAAGCAGAGAGAGTCAAGTATCATATGGTTTCACTTACTTGTAGAGCATAAGGAATAACATGGAGGACATTGGGAGATGGAGTGGAGAAGTGAGTTGGGGGAAATTGGAGGGGGAGACAAACCATGAGAGACTATGGACTCTGAGTAACAAACTGAGGGTTTTGGAGGGGAGAAGGGTGGGCGGTTGGGTGAGCCTGATTGTGGGTATTATGGAGGGTGTGTATTGCATGGGTGTGGTGCATAAACAATGAATGCTGGAACACTGAAAAGAAATAAAATAAAATAAAATAAAATAAAATGGAAAAAAAAAATCCAGCCAGGTATGTGATGGCACTTTGATTAGGCCTGGGCCCTGTTCTCTGGGAAAGATCTTCACAGCTCTTGGCTCTGTCCTCTGGGCTCTTTCTCCCACCCTCTCTTATCCCTCTTTTTCCATGATAAATGGCCAGTGTTTTCAGATGAATACTTTTCTCAACTTGCTTCCTGACTATAGCAGTTCAGAGGTCTAGAGGACTCTTTTCATTTTGTATTCATTTTGTATTCTAATTCAAGGAGACAGTGTTTACCATAGTAAAATTATCTTAAAAACCTATGGGTTTCAAGAAATGGGCAAAAGACATGAACAGACATTTCTCCAAAGAAGACTTACAAATAGCCAACAGACACATGAAAAAAATGTTCAACATCACTCAGCATCAGGGAACTACAAATCAAAACCACAATTAGATACCACCTCACACCTGTCAGAATGACTAAAATAAACAAATCAGGAAACAACAAAAGTTAGAAAGGATGCAGAAAAAAGGGAACCCTCTTATACTTTTGGTGGGAATGCAAGTGGGCACAGCCACTCTTGAAAACAGTATGGAGGTTCCTCAAAATTTGAAAATAGTGCTACCCTGTGACCCAGCAATTGCACTATTGGGTATTTACCCCAAAGATACAAATGTAGTGATCCGAAGGGGCATCTGTACCCCAATATTAATAGCAGCAATGTTCACAATAGCCAAACTATAGAAAGAGCCCAGATGTCCAACAACAAATGAATGGATAAAGAAGATGTGAGATAGATAGATAGATAGATAGATAGATCTAGATCTAGATAGATCTATCTCACATCTTCTTTATATATATATGTACATACATACATACATAAATATGCACACACACACACACAGTGGAAAACTACTCAGCCATTAAAAAAAAAAGAAATCTTGCCATTTGCAATGACAGGAATGGAACTAGAGGGTATTACGTTAAGCAAAATAAGTCAATCAGAGAAAGACAATTGTCATATGATCTCCCTGATATGTGGAATTTAAGAAACAAGGCAGAAGATCATAGGGGAAGAGAGGAAAAAATAAAACAAGATGAAATCAGAGAGGGAGACAAACCGTAAGAGACTCTTAATCATAGGAAACAAACTGAGGGTTGCTGGAAGGGAGAGGAGTAGAGGGAATGGGGTAACTAGGTGATGGATATTAAGGAGGTACGTTATGTAATGAGTACTGAGTATTACACAAGACTGATGAATCACTGACCTCTACCTCTGAAACCAATAATACAGTATATATTAAATAATTGAATTTAAATTAAAAAAAAAAAACCCTATGGGCTTTCTATGAAGCTATTGGCTTCATTCCCCTAGACAAAATCTACACCCACACATTAAGTTCTTCTCTATCTTGAGATTCTTGGGAAGCTCCTGTAGCCCTACACACTTGATACTCACAGGCATCCTATAGTTTAACGAGAGGGTTGGTGAAGTACATTTGTAAGATTCTTAAAGGAATATTTTTCCACTTTAAATCTGCTTGAGGTTTTAATAGAGTTTTTTGGTCTCACTCTTAGTTTCACCTTCAGACCAGGAGTTCTCAAAGTGTGCTCCAAGGACACTTGGTGGGGGTGGTCCTCAAGACAGAGTCTACAAGGTCAAAATTATTTCCATAATAATATAAGACAGGGGTGCCTGGGTGGCTCAGTTGATTAAACATCTGACTTTGGCTCAGGTCATGATCTCGGGGTCCTGGGATGGAACCCGCGTTAGACTCCCAGCTCAACAGAGAGACTGATTATCTCTCTGCCCCTCCCCCAACTCATGTGTGAGCATTCTCTGTCTTTCAAATAAATAAGATCTTTAAAAAATAATAATATTATAAGGCATAGTTTTAGTTTTCTGTTATTTTCTCACTATCTTCTACATGTAGTAGAATTTTCCAGAGGCTATATGACATATGATATCTTCCAGCTACCTTCTATCAAGTTAGGTGTTAAAGAAATTTATAAACGTAAAACAATGACACTCTTCCCGCTATTTCTTTTGAAAAATACATTTTTAAATAAAACCATATATTATTTTGTTAACATATAATGTGTGTTATTGTTTTAAATTCCTCAATTTTGATTTCTAAAATCAATATATATCACACATGTACCAAAAGCATCTCAGGGTCCACAGTCACTGTAACACTGCAAAAGGCCCTAAGATTGATAAGTCTCAGAAATATCACTTTTTTTATTGTTTTTGTTTTAAAAAGAACATGTTTGTTCAATGTATTGACTATATTAGCTATTACAAAACCCCTCTGCAAATAATACAAACAACAATAAAATTATATTTTTTTCTGTAGAAATGTGTAGCCCACAAAGACCCAGGGATGAATCTCTCACATTGGACCCAGCCAACAATAGGCTATTTCTATCTGATTTTCTCTTCTTTTGGTGTTACCAGTAAGCTAAGTGCAAGCAAGCTCTCACTTGGTCATAGTAAGTACTGAAAGATCCTCATACATAAGTCCAACCAACAAATCAGATTAAAATGAAAGAGCCAATGCAATACAAACTTATTCATCATCTGTTTACTGTAGGAAACATATTCCTGGGGCAGTTGAACAAGTAGTTTAAACCATCTTAATATCTGAATCAGAACAATTCACTGTTCAGTCTTTAACCAGCCAAAAGCCAGCAACAACAACAAAAATAACCAGACTCTTGTTATTAATATGATATCATATTCTATTTTACAATTATTTCCAAAGAAAGACTTCCTTTTTGTTCAAGTTTCAAATCAGATTTTAAATAAAGTTGATTCTCAAGTAAGATTTCAATACTGTTAGGTAAAACCTTGACTATCTTAGCTTTCAGATCATTTTGTGCATTCAAGAAATGTCTGTCACTTCACTTTAGTCCCATGCTCAATCATTTAGAACAAAACACAACACAACAAAAATCCCAATCCATTCTGCCAGCTCAACAAAAGGCTTTGTGTGGGTGTGTGTTAGAAAGTAATTATGAGGTTTTTATTTCACTAATTATTCTTCAGCCTTTGAAATGTCAGTGTAGGTCAAAGTAGCAGCCAATGTTTTGAACCAGATCTGAATTCAAATAAGGAGGCCACTGCAGGAATAACAAGAAAAAGAATCAACAGTAAAGTAATTTGACATTATGAGTGACAGAAAATGAGAGTCAAGGTCACAGGAATTTAAAGTTTCCATCCAGAGGACCTACCTCAAAAACCCCAAAGTATCATGCGAAATTTATAATTTATATTTTAGATATGACATGATTGACTGGGCCTTCCAATCCACACTGCAATGATGTTTTAACAAGGTCTAAATTGAGACCTATGTAATGAGTTTATTTTTTTTAATTTTTTAAAATTACAAAATCATATAGGACTTTTTCTTCTAAGTAGCCATTTGGGGAGCTTATAAACTCATACCAAATATTGTATAACTACTGCAAACATTTTTCCTTTAATTCTCATTTTAGAAATTATTTTTGAGCTGATTTCCTAAATTAATTTGAGACTTGATCTCATTATAACAAAATTTCATTTTTACAAATATTAAATTGTGACACTCTAACTTCAACAGAAAGTAAGCACATCTTCTGAGAAGAGAACATAAGTAAGGCAGGCAAATTGATTGATTGTCCCATATAATAACTAATATGCGTGAATATGCTGATTTTTTGCTAATCAATTATCTCAGGGAGGTTAGTAGACTTAGGTGTAGTGCTGATTTCCCTGACCCCGAGCCCTCAGGAGCAGCTAAGTTTACACAATGAAAGCAGACCAGATTGGAGTAAAGTGATTCCATTCATTTCAGTCATGCTCATGACTGATACCCAGTGTCATGACCAAATTGATCACACAATGGTCTCCATCAATCTTTGCAACAGTAGAATTGAGCAGATTAGTTGTGCTGTGGCCTGTTCATTTCACCTTCTATAGAGACAGCTCAATCTGAGAGGAGAAAGAAAAGTAGTAAGTTAATTGAGGATAGAGGGTTCACTCTGATGGTTTATGACAATCACCCCACTTTTCTCCTTTGTTCCCATATTTTGATGTCTGGTGTATCTACTGTGCTCTAGGCTCTTGCTTCTTCATGTGTGGTCCCAGATCTGCAGCCTTGACATTATCTTAGGCCTCTTCCAAGACCTAGTAACAGACCCTACTCTTTTTTTTTTTTTAAGGTTTTTATTTATTTATCAGAAAGAGAGAGAGAGAGAGCACAGGCAGACAGAGTGGCAGGCAGAGGCAGAGGGAGAAGCAGGCTCCCCACAGAACAAGGAGCCCGATGTGGGACTCGATCCCAGGACGCTGGGATCATGACCTGAGCCAAAGGCAGCTGCTTAACCAACTGAACCACCCAGGCGTCCCACAGACCCTACTCTTAAGAAGACCTCCTCGCACCGCCGTGATTTCCATACACTTTAAATTTAAGAAACACTGGTCTGCCCATAGCTACTTTGAGAGTTGATAGATCCCTCGATATTAAGCAAGTACATTGTTTATAAGATCTGAGATCATCTGTGCGGGTGAAGACCAGGAGGGATGCTCAAAAAATAGACCAAAAGACTAAAGGAGGATTTCAGAAAAATCTCTTCAAAACTGACTCAAAGAATCACCTTCACTAGAATCTGAACTGTCTCTGGAACAGAAACACTCTGTTGGTTGCTCTGGCTTGCTTAATTTCTGACACTCTAGCCCTGCACTGTCCAACAGAAATATAATGTGAACCACAGATGTAATTTTAAAATTTCTACTAGCTACATTTAAGAGATAAAACTAAGCAGGTAAAATTAATAGCACATTTTACTTAACCCACTATATACAAAACACCAATCAATATTTAGTCAATGCTAATGATAGTTTACATTTTTGTACTAAGTCTTCAAAATCTGGTGTGCATTTAACACAACACATCTCAGAATAAGACATTTCAAGTGCTCAATGGACACACGTTGCAGTGGTTACTTATTGGATAGGATCGTCTAGTTAAAAACCAGAACTATAACTACAGCCATCTTTCTTCGATCATTTATGTAGTATTTTGAGACCCATACTTTTTTAACTGCTTGTATTCTGGTACATAATTTAGATATTTCTGTTCTGTCTTAATTTGTTGCTTGTGTGTCTGTGTGTGTGTGTGTGTGAGAGAGAGAGAGAGAGAGAGAGAGGGAGAGAGGGAGAGAGAGAGAGATTTGTCCAATTTGAAGCATGCCCAAATAATGTACTATGGCTTTACTAATATATTCACTATTCCCAGTGAGTTCTGCTCTTTTCAAGCTTACTAAGTTAAATTGTAATCTAGGTTAATTAATTAAGTTAGTAAGTACTTTCTCTTTACATATTCTCCTTGCTTATCCCCAGATAATTCACAAAAAGGAAAACTCAACTTTCCAGATATCCCATTGTAGATTTGATAGCATGGAAGTTGGGCTTCTCTGATTCTCAACCTCTTTATCTATAAAGAGGGAAAATAATGGTGTTTCCAATGCAAAGTTGTTGTGAGGATTAATTGAGGGAACGCATGGACGGCAGTCCAGTGCCTGGCACATAGTAAGAGCTCAATAAATGCTATTTATCATCATTTTAAGTCTCCCTTGAACCTCAATAATAGCTAAGGAATAAAAATAATAATATGACCCAAGAACATAAGAATTATAAACTCTCATGTCAGAGCCACTGACCTTCCAACACAAAATCCGTGCCTCATGTTTTAGGTTTTTTTTATTTTAGCCACCACTCTTTTTTGGTACTAATTTCAATATTAGTCAAATACAATAGGTTATGCTGTGGTTAACAAATAAATCATGAAGTAAAACAGCAATCTCAACAGCTTAATACAACAAAGGGTCAATTTTCACTTAAGTCACAGCCTGATGTGTGTCAGGTGGCTTTCTGGTGTGACTGCCCCCCACCCCCCGAAATGGTGACTCAGAGATCTAGTCTATTTCTATATTGTTTGACTGACATCTTAAATACCTGGCCTCCAGGATTTCTGGAAAATGGACACATGCACACCATGGATAGCTCAGCAAGGTTTATGAACAGGCCGAGAAATGGCATGCATTATTTCTGTTCCCATCCTTATTGACCAAAACATAATCAAATAACCACAACCCAGCTGCAAGTCTTCCTCTATGCCCAGAAAGGGATCCATGAAACAGAATTTGGAAAACACACACAGGTTGGTATTTTGTGCATTTGGAGTACAGAATGCAATATTTTAAAAAAGCATGCCTCCCAAATGTCAGGGTGCATATGGTGGGTTAGGCATGGGATGGAAGGAACTGATTCAAAGACATATGGAAGGAGAGAAAAATGACATCCCTGGCTTGTGTGTGTATAACAGTCAAAATGTGAAATCAAGGGAAAATTACAAATTTATCTTCATTTAATGAAGTCTGATATTTATTTAGCACAGTACACTTTAAAACATCATAACATGCTTTTAAATTTCTGTAAATTATCATGCTCCAACCACAGAGCCTGGTGACACAGTTGGTATTTTTTCCCATTTTACAGATGAGTAGGAGCTGAGTCTGGCTCAATGACTGCCCTCCAAGGAGTCGAATGCCAAGGGCAGCATTCTGCCTGTGTGCCACAGGGTCTAGAATCCAGTCTCTCATCTAGACCCAAACAACTCCTAAAGCAATGGCAGATGTTCCCTCAGACTCTGAGCAAACACCAATGAAAGAAGTTCACTGTGTTACAAGGCTTCTCTTCCCTCCTCAGACAATGCCAGCTACTCCCTTTGACATGGATTATTCTTTATTCTGCTTTGGGGACCATAGAAAAGATGCCTCTTTCTTTGACATCACGATTATTCTCATAGTTGGAGATAATTGCACCCATTCCCCAACCCAAATTCATTACATCCTATCTTTCCAGACATTCCTCAATGAGATGACCAAATTTTACTGTCCCTGTTATGCCCGAGTTTTCACGTCCGAGAGACCACCAAGGAGCCAAGCACCGATGCAATCACACGAGGGTTTATTTGACAAGCTTAAGCTTGGGCCCAAGTATACCTGACACAGCAGAGTAGGGACTTGGATCCTGAGCCAGATTACAGTCAGAGTTTTTAAAGGCAGAGTAGGGGTGGACTTGGCGGTGGGTGAGGACAAAGGGGGTTATGGATGATGTAAGTCTCTAAGGAATTTTGGAAGCGAAGTCTCCAGGACCTTGAGGGGCTAGCTGTTGTCTGAGGAAAAGGTTATTCATTACCAATAATAAAAATCTTCTTGTGAGACCCTTTAGATGTATATCAGTGGGTCATATACTTGGGAATGATTCTCGACACTGACTTGGAGGTTTAGAGATAAAGTTTCCTAAACGAATTGTTAAAGTAGACTTACAGGATTCTGGTCGGACCTATCGGGGTAGGGGGTTGGTCAGGCTAGGATTGTCCTTAGCAAAATCTCAAGGTGAGGGCAGTTAAGTCCCCAGGGGAGAGCCACTCTGTCTGTTTCAAGGGCTTGTCAATAGGTGAGGAATTTTAATGATTTTCTTCTCCCTCTGTTTCCCACATCAGCTAAACTTTAGGTGGGATGGCCTTAATTTTCTCGGCCTCCACATTTCCCCATGAACAATTTTGACCCTTAAATCTTTAAGGTTGTTGAAGGTGGAAGGTCTCCTCTTCTGTAACTTCTTCCTGCTGAGTAGGGGCGTAGAGTTGTCCCTACCTACTTGGGTCAACATTGATTAGTTAAGGAATGTGTAGGGGAGTTACAAAAGATGGAGGCAGCTGAATCCAGGGGTTAAAATCAATCATTAAAGGAGAGAGAGACTGTTTAAAGTGCTAACCTGAGTAGGTCAGAACCCAAGAAATATTTTGTGATAATCTGGAACATCAAGATGGCTGCACTTATGTCAGGGCTAGACTTGGGGTGGGTACAGCCTTGTTTTTCTTGGCCTCCACAGTCCCCCAGTCACACTCTAGGTTGTCAACCTCCCTTTTAAAGCTTGACATCCACAGTTAAAAACAGCATGCACATATGATCTGAGATGGCCATCTCTCTTCAGCAAGAGTGATGTGCCTCATGTCATGCCCTAGAGTTCATGCCTCCTCTTCTGAATGACTCTCTCTTCCTCCTGCACTCTGCTCCTTAGAACCAACCCACTGTCCTGAAGGGCTCTATATATTGTGAACTGCCTGAAAATTTGAAATAGAAATCAGTAAATGTTGTTTCTTTGTGGGAATCTTCAACCCGGAAAAAATCTAAAAGACTCAATAGTCACTAATGTTTGTTTGAAAATATTTTACCAGATAGTCTTTACTGCATACTGCCTTGTAAGTTACAGAAAGTTTGAATGGTAATAGAAATGTTTATAAATGTCATTTTACCTTTTTTGTTTTCATTTTATTTTATTTTACATTTACTATGTGCCAGAGTCTGTGAGGTTAGAATGGCAAACCAATCATAATGTTTGCTTTTGTGGTGCCAAGAGTCTACCAGGAAAGAGACATTGCTCAAATAATCATGCAAGTAAATATCAAGTTGCAAATATAAATGCTTTGAAGGAAAATACCAAGTACTTTGAGAAAACAGAAAACGGACTGATTATAAATTTTGGAGACATCTCTGAAGATGTAGAGATTTACAATCTGGGGGCGCCTGGGTGGCTCAGTGGGTTAAAGCCTCTGCCTTCAGCTCAGGTCATGATCTCAGGGTCCTGGGATCGAGCCCGGCATCAGGCTCTCTGCTCAGCAGGGAGCCTGCCTCCTCCTCTCTCTGCCTGCCTCTCTGCCTACTTGTGATCTGTCTGTCAAATGAATAAATAAATAAAACTAAAAAAAAAAAAAATCAGGTCGAGTCATTTAGGAAGATGAGTTTCGAGCTGGTTTTTTTTAAGAGATTTACAATCTGAATAATGACAAAAAAGTTGAACCTGGATGATTGGAACACAAACCTCATTCTCTATCCATTATGTATGTGTGCCTTGCTAATGGTAAGTAAAGACACATCCTGGAAAAACCTGTCTATGATGGAATTTCCAGCACAAACATAATGATAAATACATAAGGGACAACACAATCCATGTTTACCCTTTGAGAAAAGAATCCAACAGATAATTAAAAAAAAAAAAAAACCCACATGCTAATAAATCAGGGAAATATGAAAGGCTGGAAAGGGGAGGTGACATAATTTGAACCATAGCTTGGAAAGGGTAATTATTAGGACACTGAAAGAACCAAAAATAAGGTTTGAGTAAATGGAAGATAGATAATCCAAATGGAGTGATGGCATGCAAAGGGGCCTCAAAGGAAGGAGAGAGAAAGGATGTGTCCCGACCCCTAGTTCCCAGAAAGGTTGATCGGCTCATGAGAAACCAACCTGCCTTTTTCATTATAAGAAACCAGGTATAATGGACTTGGGAACGCCAATGGCAATGTGGACTCTGCCTCACTACAGTTCTGTGCTCCCCCGATCAGATCTTTATGTCACATTAGTTTCATCTAAGTCAAGCAAGGTTCTGAAACGTGGCTTTTGTCCGTTAAAGAAATAAGGGAGATGGTTTTCCAATGTACTTTAAAAATTGGATTAATGCATTGTAAAAAAATACCCTGGTTTGTTGCCTCTGAAAGGTCTTCCCTTGTCAACATATAGCTTGGAGCACGTTAACATTCTAAAAGTCTTTAGAAAAAACATAAACTGCTCTCATGAAAGTTTATATCTGATCTCTTTGCTCAGACAGCAACATTCTTTTTTTTTTTTTTAAACAAAGCAAAGTAATAAAATTCAAATCTGCTGTTGTTTAACCATTCTGGATTTTCGAAGGGCAGTGTTAATAAGTGAGTACCTTAAATGGAACTGATAACAACATACAAGTCTCTTAAAGATGGTAGAAACCTCAGAAAGGTGTCTCACAAGAGTTTAGTGATGAAATCGACTTGTTAAAAAGCAGGCTCTTCTCTACCTTGAAATTCCAGCCATCCTCCATATTATTTTTCAAAGTCTGAGGGCAATTCAGTTTTACATGGCATTTTCAATGGGATTTTAAAATGTACTTCTTGAGTAAAACTATTTCTGTATTATAAAATCATTATGTAGCATTTTCTTTTCTGTCCTTTGGTGTCTGGATTTATTTCTCTTTTTCTCAATTCCATGATTAGGCAGAATTTCTATCTTTTCTATCAAGGACATTTAAACAGGGTATAGATTTCAGGTTTATTTTGTCTATGGTTCTAAAAATGCAAAGAGCTTTGTTTTAATGTATTTGATTTTCTTTAGAGTCAACATTCCTTCTTGCATTTAAATGTGATGATGTAAATCAGAGCTGACACCATGAGCTCTGTCTGTAGCCTTTGCTTGGCCCCAGTATTAGGCACCTCCTCTGCAGATTCCAGCACATTCTACATTGTTTCTCCTAATCACTATTACACTAGGTGAATAAACATGGTTAGAGTTTACATAAAAAGCAGCTTCCTCATAGAAAAGATTCATGTTGAGTCATGATAATAGAAAAACCACACAACTCTGGATGTGCAGATACATCTCATAACGGAGTTGTCTGTTACGTTCAATTCTGAACATAACAAAATTGAAAATTGAACAACCCTTAGAGTGCACACAAATCAGTTCACAAGACCAGCAGTGTCTTTCAAAGTCCAACAGTTTGTCCTCCAGCTCAGGAACACAATCACCGTTTCTTTCATTAAACACCCAATGATGTTGTTAGTTTGCATATTAGATCACGTCGCATGAAAAATAGGTCTCTTTGCGTACCTGACTCACAGTCAGCACTGTGAGATGTTCTCACTTGGGAAGACTTCCGGGCACAGCAGGTTCTCCTTTCCTGGCTCATCTGCACTCTGAAGTGCACATTGTCTCCACAGCATATGCTCCTGGAGCGGGAGAGCACTGGAATCCTCTGCCCTCGGTTAATTTCCCTTTTCATTCTCTTGCCCTCCCTTCCACTGACCTCCTGACTCCCCTTTTCCTCCTCTTTACTTCCTCTTCCATCCTTCTACCCAGACCCTCTCCCTCTGTCTTTTACATTAAAAAAGTGTAAAATTGAATGTTTATACAAAGATTATGTAAGGCATATCCATCGTGCTTCTGAGAGAGGTGTTTTGTCGGGCCAATATTATCATGCAGCTCACAGAACCACAGACATTTTTCTCAGCTCGGAGAGAATTAGAGATAACCACATGAAGTGGTTTCCAAATTATATTTTAGCAGAAGGATCTTGGGTTTAAAGACAATTCTACATGTGATCACAATATACAAAATTGATGAAGGTGGAACTGCTCTTCAAAACAAAGAAGGAAGGCACAGAGTCCCTGGTCCTCAGCCTCCTCCGCCTTCAAGGAGCCCCATCTCCTCAGGAAGCAATAGGAAAACCTTGATATCATGCTCTACCTATCTGAGGAACAGAAAGATCAAATATTCTATCCCAGATAACAAACCTTTTAAGTGACAAGGACACAGCCACAACCCACCTTTCTGCATCTGGGAATTATAGTTGATTCTGCTCTCATTTTAATAAAACAGGAGTTCAGAGCTGATAAAAACACAGAATGACCTCGAGTGAAAGATGAGATCGTTATATAACTTTAATAAACATTTGTTTAACATTTACACCATGCTAGGGAGTGAGCAGGTATTACAAATATAAAAAGATTCATTCCTTCAAGATGCTTAGAGTCCAGTAGCTGGAAGGATGCACAAAACAAAACAGCAAGCTCAGAGTTTTGGAAGAACAGAATACAGAAAGAGCCTTCAGTCTTCTCTGTGGAGTCCTGGAAAGCTTGACAGGTGAGATAGATTCTTATCCAGGACATGGAAGAACAGGAGCTGGCCAAGGAAAGGACATTTAGGCAGAGGATTCAGCGTGTACAGAGGCACGGAGGAACGAAAGGTTATGGCAGCATCTGGGGACTGCTCATAACTTGGGGGAGCACACAGTGTGGGAGGGGGAATGGTGGACAAGGAGGTTGGAAAAGTACAAGGGACCAAAGAGCTTATCTGACGGGAAACCAGGGAGAATACAAGATGTCTGAGCAGGAAACTGGCACGCAAGTTAGAAAAATTATCTGACAGTGAGGAGGATGCAAATCAGGGCTTTGACGGTGAAGGTGACAATGAACTACAGAGTCAAGAGGACTCACCCTGGATGATGAGTGAGAATAAAGAGAAAAGATAGGGCCAGATTTGTAGCTTGAGCAATTGGGTAGATGGTTGTCAGACTCTGGACAGGGAATACAGAAAGGAGATCACATTTTAGACTCAGAGAAAAAGAGGATTGTTTTGGTTTTGAACATAATGGGTTAGAGGAGAAGAACCGGGGTCCTGATGGAAAAAAATCTCATGCTTTTAGACAAAATGCTAAGAAGAGAGTCAAAGATTTTTTTAAGGGAGGGGGGAGGCCAGCGGGTAATGTGTATAACTAAAGGTTATGTATAAAGAGGGTATGTGGTAACTAAAACCTAGAATAAGATTTCTCCAAAAGACCATGATGATGAAAAAGATAAGAGACCAGAAGAGAGAGCCCTCAAGAATTCCAACATCTAAGTGATAGATATAGAATGAACATCCCACAAATAAGGTTAAGAAGGGGCCACCAGAAATGTAAGAAAGCCGTCCTAGCAAGAGAGCTGTCATGGAAACCAATCCAAATGAGGAAAGAACATCATGGGACAAGGAGGGACAACCGTGGTTAATTCTATAGAGAAGCCAGGTCAGATGAGAACTGAACATCGCTGCCTGTGTTTGGCTAATGATGCTGTCTGTGGTCTTTGATGGGCAGTTTAGTGGAGTGACGGGGACAGAGACGGAAGTCTAGCCCTATTGTTTGAGAAACAAAGGTAAAGTGAGAAGCAGAGAGATTCATCATAGGTTGTTATTTCAAGAAACTTTCCTATGAAGGGAAAGGGAAATAGAGGTTTTTGAATAAGGAAAATGGGAGCTACATTTACTACTCCTTTCAGAGAACCTCCAGAGGTATCAGTGAACCTGGCAAGTTTGAAGATCCAGGAGAGGGAGAAATGGCAAATGGGGCACAGTCCAAAGGAGCTAATAGAAGATTCCCAAACCCTGGAGACAGTAGTAGTCTTGAACAGGTGGAAGATGGATACATGATGAGATGTTTCTAAGCCATGGAGTAGAATCCGAGTGCTTTTTCTAGAAAGTTAAATGCTGGAGATGAGAGAGGATGTAGCCAGGACCGAGTTTGGAGACACAGGGAAATGTAGCAGAGTCCCTGAATACAACAGCTGAGGGCAGGAAATGCACCAAGAGGGACATGTACAAAAATTGTTCATTGCTATTGAAATACTACTGAGCTCAGAGACATGAGTTTCTGATTCCAGTCTAGGCAGATGTCCATTCTTAATCCTAGCCCTGGGGCTTGGGACATGTGGCCACAGTATTATGAGATAGAATGACATTATACCCACGTGTCAAGGGGACACCAGAGGAGCATGTAGGAAGGAAAATGTGCATTCTGACAACTCTCAAAGTTACAAGAGGCTCAACTTCCCTCACTACAAATTTCCTTTTGTAGATGTAATCATCTTACCTAAATTCCATCCCAACTTCCTATGGCCTTTGGGCAGAGACAAGCTGCCTTTTTTCCTCCTCCTACCAGCAGCGTACCCCCTACCACTTTGTGTTCACTTTCAACCTCACTTTCCACTACTTGGCATCATTAGGACAAGCAACAGCAACAGGCAACCCTTCTGTCTGCAGGATGATTGTGTCTATAGAAGCCATTCGTAGGCCTTCAGAGGGCAGGTATGTTATCTCCAGCCCTCGAAGTTTATACCCTTATACATAATCACCAGCACTCCCTATCTCGATACGGTCGGTTAATAACAATCTGTCTTTCCAAAGACCTCAACGAATTCGGGAGCAGTTGCCTTGCAGAGTATTTTCACCACTAAAACTGCTCTTAGAGATAGTGGGGGGGCAGGGAATCAAATTAAGTTGTTTCCCTCCTACCCTTTTGCTACCTACTTGGAAATCATTAGTAGAAATGATAGTTAGCCTAGCAATAGCAAAGGCAATCAAAACAAGCACATCCGTCTCAGCGAACCATGTCGCTGGCTTGGGTATTCCATTGGCTGCTAATTAACAGTGACACACATTAATGGCCCCAGCAGCAGGGTCAGCCCAGCATTAGCAGCGCTGAAACATGGGCAGAAATGATAAAGTCTTTCCTCCAGCTCCAAAGAAGAAGGAGGGAAATGAAAGTCACTTGACAGCAGATCTCCCAGGGAAGCTGGTCTAAAGCAGCTGCCTTCCTAAACAGAAGAAGAAAAGGCTGAAGGAAAACAAGTTCCTGCTTCCGGGTCCCTGAGCAATTTTCTGTTGATTTCAATGGAATGTGACCTTAGTCCTGCACAAGGTAAAGGTCACCACCACGTAGAGTGTGGAGGTGGAATGGTAGGCTCGGGACAGAGCTAAACTTTTATTCTGAAGCCTTTCCTCCAGTCCCTAGGTTGGTTCTTACTGAACAACACAATGAAAATGAACATTAAAAAAAAAAATGAAAAAAACAAAACAAAACAAAACAAAAAACACCCACCCACGGCTTTCCACCACATCACAGCTGTAGCCTGAGCCGTATGACCTTAGAATCTGCAGCTGTCTGAAAGGGGCTTTAAGACCTCTCTTAAAAGAAATCACCCTTAGACTTCTAGAGAGTCCCAAATGGATTCTTCGGGAACCTCTAGAGAGGAACAGTTGCATTCCTTGGCCTAGTGCCGTCTGGCTTTGTGGGGTTCTGAGCCAGCAGCAGGGGCTCAGGAAATATTGGCCGACCAAATGAAGACATCTACCCCCCATTTTTATCCACGTAGCCCTGACTAGTCTATCAGATTACAGTGTATGCCTATCCTTGAGCCATGTCCAGAGAAGCAAAAAGACGAATTTGTGATGGGGCTGGCGGTGAGAGGACACGGAGTTCAGGGAACAGCTGGGGAAGGAGGAGAGGATGGTTTAGGGTAACGAAGTGCAGCTTAAGGGCCTCGGGCTCCTGTCAGGAGAGAAAAATGGAATGACAAGGAGGTGATAGCAAAGACAAAGGTGTCTGCCTGGAAACCTCAGAAGACAACCTGGGGGCCCCCCTCTCTTCTGGGGAGGAACGAGAATCCAGCCCCAGACTCTGATGTCTCTCTTTTCTGTTGCCTCTTCCCCGAATCTCCAAGGGAAGTAGACTGTGTTTGTTTGTTGTGAACAGCACTGCAATACACAGACAGATTGACAGAAATTTATGCCAACCCTTCTTGTTTAAAAACATGAATTATTCAAGAAATATTACAATATTAATTAGAAATCATTAAAATACGAGTGTTGGGGGAGGAAGGAACGAGATGGTGCATTAGCAAAATCGCATTTAGCCCAAACATAAAGTGTGCCAAAGCCGCTTAATCATTGTTTTTGATTGTCAAAATACCATAACACCCGTTTCACAGAACGGGGGAAAGGAAGGCTCTTGGAAGCCTTTGCTTCCCATTATTATTGGTGAGATTAATTATTTATGGAGCTCCGGCAGTGTACGGGGTGCTCCAGAAGACACAAATAAGGAGAGGTTTCTGCCCGAAGGGCATAGGAGAGAAATCAGAGCGGCACCAAGTTCTGACACACACACCCAGCCGGTGATTAATGATCAAGAGGACGAGAGGCTTTTGCTTTGACTTTTCAGTTTGCTCAGTGTTTGGAGCTTTCAGCTTTCAGAGGAATCACAAAGTGAATGTTGTTACTAAAGAATGCCACGGAAGACGGAAGCTATCGGGAGCCCCGTAAGTGAGAGAGTTAGATAAACCAGGAAGGTCAGTGTCACATTTACAAACTATAGAGGGTGGCACCCAAGAACCAGGATATTGAAAGGCAGTCACTGTATTGAGTAATCTGGTCCGGAGGATCCCCAGGTGATGATGATGATTTCATGCGCAGCATGGGTCCACAAACTACAACTGTGACACCAAGCGCACTCGCGGTGGAACGCCCGCAAACTGTAAAGGTTATGACACTGGTGACTGTGTATTTTCCTATATCCGAATACGACACTGACACTGACATACGGCAATCATTTAAAAAGGGACCTCTGTGATGGATACGACTGTGCATGTGAAAGGAAAAGACCAGGGAACACAATGAGTCAGTTCGTCTCCATCTTAAGAGAGGCCATCACGACAGCTGAATTAACTGTTTCCTGATGGTAGGGTATCATTCCGAGGCTGTGGTGGTGGGACACAAATAGAATCCTCGTGACCTTAATTGATTACAGTAGCTTCCACTCAGCACCAAAAGAGGTTGAATCAATGAGCGAGTGATTATCACACCCTGCAGGAGGCGGGCAGGAAAGACTGAAAGCGGGCTTGCAGAGAGCCAGTATTGGAAACTAGTTCATCTTCTTGCCCCATTTAGCCGAGGTCATGCCTAGCAACTGTTCGCAGTCATACCCCAGCATCACCAGCACCGACTGTAAGGTGTAGAGAGGGGCATGACCGAAGGAGCCACGGAATCTTCCAGTCACACCCAAATTGACAAGACCATAGAACCTGCCAAGGACATTCAGGCTATGCTGTCTCCCCCTTGTTTAGAATAAGAGCCTGTTCTGTTGCATGATAAAGAGCACCTAGTGTCGGGCTCCTGGATCCCGGGTGGGGACTTGGTCTTATTCCCTCCCGATCCCATTCCAGGTCAATTTCCACATATTAAAACAAGAAGAGTTGGAAGGTAAGTCTTGAGCTCTTACGGCTGGAGTAGAGTCAGGAAATGAAACACGTCTAAATAGAAACACGCTGTAGCTGAAGGAGGAGGGGTGAATCCAGAAACCAGGAAAGGCAAGACAAACCTGGAGAAGCCAGTCACAAATACAAGTTGGGAATCTAGACTCACAGAGGTTCAAAGTCTTGGGAGCGGTAATAATCACAAAGGAAGAGACGAGTGAATTCTCCAGGGCCTGCTCCAACTGGCTTTTTATTTCTTTTCGCAATTCTCGTGGGTGTTTCCTCTCACAGAGTGCCCTTCGTTGCTGAGGGAGCCTTCTGACAGACTGCACAGGCCCCGGGATGCTCAATAAATATTTGTGGGGTGAATGACTCAATGATTTTAATTTCGGTTCAAGTCCATCTAGGCACCAGCAGATGTTCAGGGAATCTAAATTAATGTACTTCCCACTCGACATATATAAATTGACCGATATTACTAACAGGATGTGGAGACAGGGGTTGGAACAAATGTGACTATTTATAAAAATCAAAGCTAAGTGAGGCAGTTATAGAACCTTAGAAGTTGGGTCGTTCTCCAGACTCATTAGGCAGCTTCCAAACAACAATTGGCTTGTAGCATTTGCATCGGTTCCTTGCATATTGGCCACTATTGCTATATGTCCCTTCTGGTACTGACCCTGTTCTTTTTCTTGTGCATCTGAACCTTCTTTCTCTCTATCCATTCTGCTAAGACAAGAGAACCTGTCTTCAATCACTCTGGGTTCAGGTACAAATATTATTAACTAACTCTCTTTTTGTCTCTCTCAAAATACGCACACACACAAACACGTACACCTATACACACCTCGTATTCAAAAGAGGAGGTTAGTATATAAACTTTTTCATTAGATCCGCTTTATTTATTTATTTATTTATTTATTTTTTAGGAATGTCGCTTTTAACTTCTGGGAGTGGGAATAGGAGCTATTTTTAAGGCTGCAATAATAACTGTAATAATAGGCCAGAAAAACAACCAGCAGAATAAAATAAAGTTACAAATCTATTTGGAAGGGAGTATAAGTATAATGGGATACTTGACCCCACAAACATGACCTCAAGAGCTGATCAAAAGCATTGTGCTTTCCAAATAATCAGGATGCAATTTAATATGGTGGTAACTGCCCAGGTTACAAGATCAACTGTCACAGTCTGAATGTCCCTGAGTTCATGTTTACAAGCTCTGAATATCTCCGCCGAATAGAAAGCTCAAAGAAAGCCTACCTCCACTGAAGAAAAGAACTTACCGAATGCTTCTCGATTCATTTATTAACTCATCGGGCATCCAGGTTGAATTTAAGTTCACCCTTCTAAAAGCTCTGTTTCTGCTACCAAAGCAAAGTACAGGGGAGAAGCAATAACAATAATGACAAAACTTGACTCAGACGGTCATGCCCCAGTTAACATTATGGAATAAAACTCTCGTCCCCCACCTATATCCTCTGGGATGTAATGTAGGCCAAAGAGTAGTGCGACAACTCTCAAAAGGGAAAAGTGAAGATGAGTAGAAATATGCTTTTCTGCCACACAGACACACCGTCAGTGCCACGTTCTTCATGAATATAAAACACTCTTAAAAGTTAGGGTTTACTTGAAACTATCTAGGCACGCTCCAGACTGATTCATTAGAATCCTCTGGAATCCAGTGGGATGTTCTGGAGAAAGGAAACACATCCCAAAGCAGCCCGACCATCTGCTAAAGTAGGGGTCAGCCTCCCTGAACTTGAGAATCCTCAGAGCCACCCTCACAGCACACCTCTGAGAAGACAGGTGGGGGCTCTCTTGGGCCCTGCAGATCCCAGAGCAGCAGGGCTGCTGTCTGTGGGCCAGAAGGCCCGTGCTATGCTGTGTACCTCTTATTGTCTTATTAAAAACAAAACAAAACACTCTTCAACAAGTAGGCCAGCTGGTTTGGTGGCAGTGGCCTTCTGACCATCTCAGAGATACAGATCTCTGTGAAGACCCTGATGGGAAATGCACCCTAACAAGGTGAAATTAGGCTCTTTCTGGCCTGTAGGGTGGCCTCTAGCCTGAGCCCCAAGACCCTGGGGGATCCACTGAGTTTCACCTTTCCTTAAAATCAACGAACCAACCAACCAACCAACCTCAGGAAATCACATGTTGCCTGTTGCAGAGGCTCTCACGAGTAGCACAGAGCTTCAGTCGGTCCTGGACTCCACACAAACCCACAGCATCTTATCCAAGTCCAGACAATGACACCAAGAGGATCTCCCACATTTTCCTCTAGCCATTCTTTTACTCTCCCGCAACATTCTCAATACCTAGACTTCTAAATGTAAAGAGTCTGGATAAGGCTAATTAGAAATAGCGTACCCTATAACATAAACTGACATAGTCAAAAGTCAACAGGATGCCTGTATTTAAATTGTAGCAAGAGGTGGTTCTTTCCACCCTGTCATCCTATGGAAAAAAAAAAAAAAGCCCCAGAGTGACCACCCACAGATGTTTTTAGATGTTTCATCATCCTCAATTCTTCCCTTTGGAAGTCCAGCATGATGGTAACTTCTCCAAACTTCTGGATCAAGATTGGGAGACTTTATAAACTGCCTGGCATCACAAGTCAGGCAGAACCCCTGCAGCAGGAAGAAAATAACCAGGAGTCTCAAAATGAAACCCTCATTCCAGTGTTTCATACTACTTATTTAAAAAAAAAAAAAAAAAGGCCTCAGGGAATCTGCATCCTGCCCATTGCAAAGGCTCACGGAGAATATGATTACACGAATATCAGTGCCAGGTTTGAGTGGCCTCTGCAAGCAAAGGAGCAAAGGCCACATAGAGTCCTAATCTCTCTGCGCCGAAAAGCTACACCTCCTTAAAATTAAAGCCAAGAAGCCAGAGCAGAGGAGACAAGGAAATATCCCCTTTCCCCGTGGCACCTCCTGCCTAATGGGAATCGTAGTTAATGATCTGAATCGAAAGCGAAGTCTTGTTTTATGGAATGCTCACTCTTTGTTAAGCAAAGCTGTTTGGGCAAAGGACCATTCTATTGATTTAAAAATTGATTTCTTTTTTTCCCCCTTCATATAACTAAAACATGGCTCACAAATCACAGCTCTTTTATTCTCCTGGCTACAACCTAGGCTGAATCTCTACCAACCTACTCACCAAGGGACGTCTGATGGAGGAAGTGGGAACATTTGGACAGAGATTGTTCAAGATTCTATTAAAGGTTTCAAGTGGCTTCCTTTGAACATTTGGTAATTTATATTTCGAGTCCCTTGGTGTAATTATTGTAATTATCATTAATCATCAACTTCCAGACCCAATCGAAATACAGAACATTGGAAAGGTCAAAGCAATGGAGAATTCTACTATTCTTCACAGAAGATATGAGGCATTAACATTCTGATGCTCCACTTGTGTGACAAAGATTGTAATGAAAACAGAAAATAGCACAAGATTAATGTGTTCTCATGATAAGAATCATCATAAGGAAAAGAAAAAGTGGAACAAACTTAACCCACTCCTGTCACAGAGGCAGGGTGATGAGATGGGTTGAGACTAAGGGACAGGCTGTGGCAGGTTGGCCCAACCCTGCTGAAGAGGATCATGGCTTCCTTCTTCTGTGGAGTCACAAGAGATAAGAACTTCGGAGCATAGCAGGTCACATTTTGGACAGTTTGATGGACTCCTGGTTGTCTCTCTGGCTCCTTCCCTAGATAGCTAACCCCAGATCAAATCATTCACTTAACCTTCAAAGCTACCATTCTCATGGTAGTTGTTTGCCTCAGGCAAGAAGACACAGAGCCTATCCTCCTCTGGATAGGATCACAACTACCTGTTAGAAATCCACCTACATGTCCAAAACAGGACTCCTCATCTCTTCCCTGAACCAAATCCATCCCCTGTAGACAAAATAGGATTGTGTTGGAATGTCAGATTCTGGAGGTGCCCACACCTGTATTCAGATCCCAGTCTGGCCACTTACTACATGATGCTGGGGAAGATGCTGGCCTTTTCCTATTTGTAAAATGTGCTTAATAAGATCTGCTTCATGGTGTTATTTTAAAGATAAAGTGAGGCAATATACCTAAACTACTTAGCACATAGAAAGTGCTCGATAAATGTCAGCTATTTTTTTTATAGCTCAAGTCCTTTATTATTATGAAGTCCATCTAGTTACTTAAGCAGAAAAAGTAAGTCTGGGAATTATTCTCTATTTCTTCATTTCTGTCAGAATTGGACCAAATTCTGTCAATTGCACTCCCTTAATGTCCCTCAAATCATTTCGTTCAATTTTCATTGCTTCTGCCTTGATTCAGACCCTTACAAACTCTTCCCAGTATAAATTTAATTCTCATCTTCCTGCCTCTATACTTGTCCCATTCTAAACCATCAGCCACATTGGAGCCAAAACTCTCTTCAAAAGCACATTACATAATGCCTTTCTCCTGCTTAAATTCACCAGTGGCTCTCCAGCTCTGGAGCCATAGCTCTGATTCTGTAGAAGGGCACCAGAGGTCCCCGAGATCTGGCCCCAGACTCTGTCCTTCCCACTTTTCTCTGACACCTCCACATTCCCCATGTTCCAGATATGCCACATTTCCTGCAATCCCAGCACACTCCCCTCAAGCTCTCTTACCTCCTATGTCAGTGCTGTTCCTGGCATCTGAAATCACTGTGTTCCTATGTCCGGTCAGCCCCTTCGAGTCCTTGTATGACTCAGCACAGGCACAGACCACTCAGAAGTTCTCCCTGAGCCTCTTCGCCCTCGTGAATGTTAAATGTCGTCACAGCACTTAAAAATACTCTTCTGTCAATATTTCTGTTGGACTTTGTTTTATGTAGGTCCCTATCCCCCACTGGGCTCTCAACTCCCAGAAAACGGACACTGTTCTTTCATCTCTGTGAAGCCACTTCTTAGCCTTATGTCTAGCA
Source organism: Enhydra lutris kenyoni (assembly GCF_002288905.1). Classification (NCBI taxonomy): domain Eukaryota; kingdom Metazoa; phylum Chordata; class Mammalia; order Carnivora; family Mustelidae; genus Enhydra; species Enhydra lutris. The sequence goes on along the minus strand of NW_019154088.1, from coordinate 24,824,803 downwards.
CGTAGGAGAGGCACAATAAATTTTCTTGAATAAATTCACACATCTTTCTCGTTTCTCTTGCTATCCACAATTATGAATGAGAAGGGAAGTAAAATACAATTCAAGTACTTCCTTTTTGTTTCTTGCTAACCATTAAAATGGGAAATGACTTGAAAAAAAAATCCTGAAGTTAAAGGGAAAAAAAGGATTATGGATTGTCTATGTATTTCCAAGATTATTCAGGTTCTTTGCATTGGGCTGCTGACAGAAGACAGTGTAGGTAGGGCCTGCTGAAATATACCAGCAGGCTAAGGATAATTGTAATAATTTGCTGAAATTTGTCCCCCTAAATTGCCCCTGTATAATAGAGAAAGGAATGAGAGACATTATGAAGAAAATTTTTTTAAAAGCTAACTTTTTTATCTCAGCAGAGATGCAGGGGAACTGTACTATAAAACTAGTTTTCTGGAAGTCCATTAAGGGAGACAGCAGGAAAAACCATACCCAGCAACACAAAGGTGTGGAAGCCAAAGGAGGATAGGCTATGCGTCTTCCTGCTGAGGCAAACAACTACCATGAGAATGGAAAAGGCTATAGCTGATGATCCCTCTGTTTTGGGGTTTTTTTTTGGGGGGGGTAGATTTTTTTATTTACTTGTTTGAGAGAGAAAGCATGCACAAGCAGAGAGAGAGAGGCAGGTAGACAGATGAGCAGGGAGCCCGACGTGGGGCTCAATCCCAGGACCCTAAGATCATGACCCGAATCGAAGGCAGACGTTTAACCAACTGAGCCACTTAGGCGCCCCAATCCCTCTGTTTGAAGAGTCCCTACTAATGAGAGAGGAAGCCATATTTTGCAGTAAGAGAGAGATGGCACATTCCCCTCAGAGGACTCCTGAGCATCCCCTGGGTCCAGAGACCACTGGAGCTTTGCCCACAGACAACCTCTGGGACTGGGCTGACCAGCTTGGCTATTGACTACTGGAGGCAGTGACAACCAAGAAAAACTAAATCATCCTCAAGGAAAGCAAAAAAGTTCCCAGCTAGAAAGATAGTACTGAGGTCTGAGGGGAGAAACAAGGTCAGAAAATGAAACAGTAGCAATTTCAGAAGGGGAGTGAGTGTGAAATTGACAAGGGCAGGGGATTCAGGGTGAAGGCTGTGGACCAAGCAGGAGAGCCCCCTGCAGGCTGTGTTGAGTGGGGGTGGTTTGGGTACTTAAAGGAGCTGGTCAGGATGAAGCAGCAGGAACTCTTCCACAGAAAAAGAAAAATTTTTAAGTTACTTCAAGTGAACCATGTTCCATGGCAATCAGATTAAAACAGCCTGCCAATATTCTCAAAACTAGGAAATGGAGGGAAATCCATCATAAGGCTGGAGAGTAGAAGGACATGGCCACACAAAGGGGAAAACTCAGCACCCCAGAAGCTCTATAATGAGTATCCACACTGGCTCAACAGCTTTAGCAGCCACCATCCTGTCTCTTCTCAAGTGTAGGCTCCTGATAAAAACCCCTGTTGGGCTTGGACAATTCCTCCCACCTTCTGCTTAATCCCATCTCAGCTGTGATCTGGCCTTCCCTCCTCTGGCTATCCTATCCCCCTCGTTCTGACGTATCTGTCTGATGGTCTCGCTTGCCTTTCACTTCATCTCCATAAGAGGCTGCTTCTCAGCTCCCCTTCTCTGAGCTACATGCTCCCCAGCCCTCGTGCTGGGATAGGTCTTCCAGATGCTGCACCCTGACCAAGTCCAGGGAAGAGAGCAGGGTCTCCCCAAGCATGAGCACATGTGTTGGAGAAGATGCTTAATAAAATTCTCAAGTGCAATGAGATAAAACTACTACTCACAGCTCTAGAAGGAAATGATGTATGTCATTGTTAACGAAAACCTAGTTTCGAGGAACTGGATGCTATGCTGAGTGCCTGTACATGCATCCAATATGTAACAAAGAATTCCCTGAAATACATTCCATTGTGTATTTGGTACCAAATCCTGCCTGGAAACAAAGTACGACTTCCAGGAAATGGAAGAAAGGTGAATTCTGGGACTGTGAAAGTCCTGGGCATGAAAATGAAAAGTCTTAGAGGAATGGGATATTCAGCCCTGATTCTCAATGATGAGAGGGGTTTTGGCTAAAGCAAGAACACACACATTAGAAGTAATAGGATTGGGGATTGGGAGGAAAACCTGTCAGATGGAAATTTCCAGTTGAGCTCATCAAGACAATTTAAAAATAAATAGAAGCACACTCCCAGATTTAACTGTGTAGCTACTTACTGTGGAAGGATGTTGCCCCCAAAAGACCAGTGGAGTTAAAAAGTCCAAATATTTTAAATGAAAAAGTACTCGAAAAGGAGTCACAACCAATATTGAAAACCTAATTAATGATAAGTAAAACTAAGTTGAAATTATAAAAATGATTAAAAAATAAACAATATCACTAAGACTTGATGATCTAATAATCATGATTAAAATGTCACTTGAAATGTATACCTTATCAATCAATTATGAATAAACTCCTTAGAAGGAAGTATTAGTAAGTCTCATTCTCTGTAGTCTAAAAGGGGATATCCACCCCAATCCCAATTCCCCCCGAAGCTATAAGAGGAGTCAACAGGGTAAATACTAGTGGCTCCTGGGATGCAGTCTGCTATCCCAGCAAACTCAGTGCTGGCCCCTGAGTTTTAATGGAACCAGAAATATTCAAAAGATACTGTGTGAATACAAAGACTAACAGAGCCAATTTGGAGTGCAAGGACTAAAGCCATAGTCACTCACACAGTAATTAAGAATGTAGACTCTGGAGGTGCCTGGGTGGCTCAGTCCTTAAGCGTCTGCCTTGAGCTCAAGTCATGATCCCTGAATCCTGGGATTGAGCATCAGGTTGGGCTCCCTGCTCAGTGGGGAGTCTGATTCCCCCTCCCCCACTCCCCCTGCTTCTGTTCCTTCTCTTGCTCTCTCTGTCAAACAAATAAATAAAGTCTTAAAAAAAAAAAAAAAAAAAAAGAATGTGGACTCTGAAGCTAGGTCCAAATCCCAGCCCCATGAATTACTGGCTGTACTCTTTGGGGCAACTTAGTAACTTCTGTTTGCCTTGCAAATTTCCTTGTAAAGTAGTGATAGTAATAATACATATTCCTTATGCTATTGTGGATTGAGTTCAACCATGGAAAACACTTTGGAAAATATGGGGCACAAGGCAAGCTAAATCTTTGTTATCACTCTTACCCAGCAAAGATTATACATCCTAGAAATCCAAACATGAAGCAGAAGCTAACATGGAACTCAGGGGCTCCTTAACAGGTCATGGCAACGTTAATTGAATCAATAGCCACTTTTAAGTGCACACAATATGGTAGGCACTTTGCTAGGTACTTGAAAGAGTACAGTAAATGATGAGACCATATAAAGGAGCTAGAGAAATTACGTACCCACCAGGCTGGAAGTGAGGTAAGCAGCATTTGAAAATGAAAGGTTTTCTTTCCTTTTCCTTCTTTCCTGGAAAACAGAATTCCGAAGCCACTAGGAGAGACTAATGGAGGATAGTGAGGAGAAAGGCAGGCAGGGGCAAAGGGCCCCATCCTAAGAGGAAACTACCCTTAAAGGAAAAAGACCCCATCCTCTTATTCTACACCACCCTAGAACCTACAGAACCTAGAATCTACACCACCCTACACCACCCTCCACCCTTTCCTGTGTAAACAACTACCTGATATGTAGATGAGTGTGTAGACAAAAATCTGATTGGGTGACAGGTGCATGGAGGGTTAATCAGATTAAAACAGCCTGCCAATATTCTCATAAAAACCCCTAGGCTTAGAAACTCCAAAGGCAGCCTTCTTGGGTCCCCTCCCTCTTTGGGAGCTTTGTATGATCACCCAATAAACTTTGCTTTGCTGCCCACCACTCTGTCTGGTCTGCCTCTTCATTCTTCCAAGAGGCGGGACCAATAACCATGGGCATTAAAGGAAAAGACATCCTGAAACAAGACAATCTCAGCTAGCAGCTGGAGAGAGCCAGGATTTCCCAGAGTAAGGTGTTAGAGTCCTTGAGAATAAGAAAGGAAAGGTTCAAAGGGCTGGTCGTCATGGGGTGTCAGAGCCTTGCTGTGGTGAGGAGGGCATTGGGGGTGGGGGGATGCAGGGTGTGGACCACAGCAGGATGTCACCTCAGAACAGGAAAGGCAGGGCATTACACACAAAGGGACTGATCAAAGCAGTGAGGATATTAAGGCTGACGGGAACCAGGTTTCTCATTGATGAAGAAGAAAGTTAAAAATAGAGAACACTAGAATAAACCCTTTGATGTTGGCTTGGAATTGGATGCATCCATGTGAACTCAGATTTCCCATGTATATAGATAAATGTAGAAATAAATTACAGGTCAATTGCCAACAAAATACACCACCACTGGGTAATACTTTGGTGCATATTTCCTACAAACAAGGATATTCTACATAATCCAATCAAGAAGGACAGGTTTTCCTTCAGGTTTTAAGTGCTACCAAGCAATGTAGATCTGTACCTGTAGCTGGCCTTGAGTCAGAGCAGGGAGTGGAAAAAGAGAGGAAAAAACAGACCTCCCCCACTCTCTCAGTCTCATGGGACAGGAGACCCTTGTTCCCGTTCTTGGGTCAGAAAGACTGGTTTCTCCCAGAGGTTGTGCTTCCTGTTCCTACCGCAAAGTTCGCTGATTTGGCCTGCTCTTGGGCCCAAGGTGGGTGAGAAAGGGCAACTCTGTGGGGAGGGACAACTCATTGCTACCTTACCAGTTGTTCTTGGATTAACTTTCCTCCTCATTCCACCTACTACTGTTTCATTTCTGCCCTTACGTAGTTGTGTTTTCTGTATTTTCACCAGTCTTTCCTTGTTACCACTGGAAGACATAGACTTTATAGGTCCTACTCCATCTTGGCAGAAATCCCAGCATCTTTTCTACATCTGTCCTCCAGGAAGTCCAGCTTCATGAGTGTGCAATCTGTGTGGTCCCGTAGTGCCTAGTGCTTAGAACGGCCCTATGCTTGCTTTTATGCTCTGTTGTTGCCATCTTGAAATTCTTAACAATTTTATCTTTGAACTTGAATGGGTGAAGTTCAATGGAATAACAGAGCATGTGTATAGATGACTCAGTATGCAGGCACTACTATTTTTTTTTTTTTTTTTTTTTTGCGCTATCACAAAATGGCGGCATTCGTGAGCTGTCATGAATACAAAATTCCAGTAGACTCTCAACACGTGGGACTTCAGTGGGACTCAAAGCAAGTACAAGATCAGTGTATTAGATCTATAACTGAGTAAACAGGGGCATTGGCATCCCCAAGAAGCCATCCTTTCTGTTAGAAGCAGAACTTCCTTTGAACACAGAAAGATGACAATGGTGTTTTAGGAAACCCAAACGACCAAAGAAACCTGTTCTGTCCTTCTAACCCACATTATTGCCCTATGTTAGCCAACAACGGACACTGAAAATGACGGCCTTTGAAAGAGAAAGACAATAGTTCTTTTATAAAATAGTGCCTTTTCTTTCAGTCCATTCTGACTCATCAGTAGGGCAAAGTACAGAGTATGAGGATGTGAACAAAGAAGGAAGTGAAATAAAAACAGTTGAGTTCATTTTGTGCAGAATGCTCACTATTGTGATAAGAAGATAAGAACAAATATATACACATGCACAAATGGTGTCATTTCGGTGACGCTACATAAGAGTTAAATGCTCTTATATTTGCATTTAAAACTGGCATTGCCCTGGGGCACCTGGGATCCAACTAGATCTCAGCTTGGGTCTTGATCTCAGGGTTGTAAGTTCAAGCCTTGTCTTGGGCTCTGTGCTGGGCATGGAGCTTACTTAAAAACAATAACAACAACAACAAACAAAACAAAACAAACAAAAAAGCTGGTATTGCCCAATAAAAAGATAAATGGTAAAATTTATGCTAATAATTTAACATTTTAATTTTTTTAACTTAGAATAATGCTAAATAGCAGATAAAAAATACTATGACAAGCTGAGAGTTCATAGAAGAAAGGAAAAATCTTCATATTTAGGGTTTTTTTTTTAAGATTTTATTTATTTATTTGAGTTAGAGAGGTAGAGCACGAGTAGGCAGAGAGGCAGGCAGAGGCAGAGGGAGAAGCAGACTCCCCACTGAGCAGGAAGCAGAACACAGGGCTGGATCCCAGGACCGTGGGATCATGACCTGAGCTGAAGGCAGCCGCTTAACTGACTGAGCTACTCAGGCGCCCCCATATTTAGTTTTTTTAATGGTACTTCTTTCCTGACTCTTGAACAATGAAGGGGTCCTGTATTTTCATTTTGCACTGGGCCCTGGAAAGTATGTAACTGTCCCTATCTGTCCATTTTGGCCGGAATCCAAATCCAGTTTTGGATTCTCCTAAGGAGCTCTCAGTTTATCTGATGTCTGTTCCTCCTCCTCCTAGCCAATAACCCCTCTCCCCACCTCAAATCCCGGGAGAACATCAGCCTGCAGGCTGAAATTCAGAACACCCGAGGTGAGAGTAAGCACTGGACCCTGTCAAAATCCTCTGGGGCAGGCAGTTTGACTTGTTAGCCGTTTTTTTGTTTGTTTGTTTTAGATCTTTGCAAAAACATGGCCAGTCCTGTTTGCCTATGTAGGAGTAAAATGCCTAAATAATCCTATCGGTGCTAAATTAAATGGACTTTCAATCAATGCCAGAATTTGCCATCATGGATCCTGTGGAATGAGCCTCAGATGCAGAATCAGGAAGAACTAGGCTTGGCATCCTATTTAAGATTGCGTGTTTACACTGCAGTAGAAGCACCAACTTCCAAGAACTGTACTTGGGGTTAAATGACACGGCACACAGCAGCACACAGAAGTTGCTCAATAACTCATCTATGTATTTGCACTTGGCTATTGGTCAGTTTTAAATCATTGTCCAAATAGCTCATGAGGTATATATTACAGTTCTGTCACTCTTCCCAACCTGGACACCCTTTTAAAAACAATATAGCCCTTGTAAAGTGCCTGGTGAAATAATGCATACTAGGGCCTGAAACTATATAGATAGTTTATTAGAATCATCAGATTTGAAGAGTTCAAGATGTATCTTGAATTAATAAGTGTCCGTGTCCTTCTCTTCTTAACCTTTACCATTTTTTCTCAAGACTTCAAATCTGAGCATTTCCTTTGTTCTTATAAAACCATGGGAACTGATCAAATTCTGCCACACTCTTTTCAAAATTCTTCCGTCGGTTCACTGTTATGCTTTTTTCCCACCTGACCAAATCAACTTATGGAATGTCTTGACTTGTAAAATTCATAGAAAGAAATGGACTCACCCGCTGCTAAAATGATGAGAACACTACAGATGGCCATGATGAGAAAGAGCACTGTGGTTTTAATCTGAGCAAAGTAATCTTTCAGTGGCATAAAATTAAATGCTAACATTATACTGGTCCCTAGTTTGTTGTAACATAAGCTTAAAAAAAAAAACAAAAAACACGGGGGAGTGTTTCGGTTTTAGATTTTGTTGTTGTTGTTGTTGTTGTTCTGTTTTGTTTTTAAGATTTTATTTATTTATTTATTTGACAGTGAGAGAGGGAACACAAGTAGTAAGGGTGGGAGAGGGAGAAGCAGGCTTCCTGCTGAGCAGGGAGCCTGATGTGGGGCTCCATCCTAGGACTCTGGGATCATGACCCATGCTGAAGGCAGATGCTTAATGACTGAGCCACCCAGATGCCCAACTTTTTTTTTTAAAGAAAGATATTTTCTAGCACCTTAGGCTTATCCTTTATCCATATCAATTCTATTTAGTTCTATTAGATGCAATTAGGGTACCAAAAAATAAATACAGATATTTAAAAGTTTGAATCCCTTGCAGTTACAACTTTGATGGGTTTACCTGTCTTAGCTTGTGTTTCCTATAATTTTCTCTAGGACAGAAGAAAGACACACTAAGTGATGTGAACTGAAAAAAAGGAAGGACAATTCTTACCCAAAGAAGTGGATGATTTACATTTGCCATGTAAATGCAGTTTTTGGCAGTTATGTCCCCATTATTTATGGCATTAAGGGACAGGGCTAGCAGAGATGGAAGAATCATAGTATCTCAGGGTTGGAAGTGCTTAAAGGTCCTGTAGCTCCATCACTCATACGATGGTTAATTTAATTCCATAGCCTCCTTCCTATACCACGTAGACTTCCAGCATGTGCTTGAATATCTTTAGTGATGGCGAAAGGCTAGCTCATTTCATCCTTGAATAATTCCATTAGATTTTGGCTCAATCTAAAGGACATATCTTTCTATCCCTCTGTAACTTCCACACCTATTCTTCGATAATGGAAGGCAAGGACCATACTTTTCAATCTTTGTCTCTCTAGTGCTTATGATAGTGCCCAACTGACATCCAGTAGGATTTCATTCCATGTTTATTTTATAGAACTGAAATACAGATCTAAAAATAGTGTCTCCCAGGCCATCTCCTCTCCAGCTCTTTGAGACTTCCTCCTCGTCATGACTTCTAACTCCCTTATCATCCTGGTGCCTTCTCACTAAATGACTTTTATTTGCATTCCCTTTCTAATTATGTTGTCTCCAAAATAAAACAGAATATTGTAAATTTGTTCTTTCAAACACAGAGTATAATTTACTGTCAACTCCATCAACCTAGAGACTACTTTTCAAATAAGACCGCCCAGTATCCTGTGTCAGCAGCCACCTCCTACAGAAGGACGTCCACATTAAACCAAATCCTTTACCAAAGGCAAGGGCCACTGCTGCAGAACTCTGTTTTCCTGAATTATATTCACAGGTTTTTAATCTGCTTTTATTTTTGTGGACAAAAGCATAAAACTTCAATATAACTTTATTAAAGACTAGAAACATCTGGAGACAGGGGGCATCAGATCAATGTAGGTTTAATCCTGACACCATTTATTACTGGCTGTAGGTTCTAGACAGAGAATGTCCACTTCTCTGAGTCTCATTTTCCTTTGTTAATAGGGGATGGAATGTCTTTTATTTTAAAACTGTTTTTTGAAGGACAACTGAAAGGACAGAGGTGCCATTTAGTGAATTAGGAGGACTACAAAAGGAGAGATTTGATAAGTGGGGGCTTGGCATCCAGGCTCTGGAATGCCCACCAGGCAATGGAGTAGTGGTATCAAGTACACAATGGAAAACACATGCCAGGATTCAGGAGAAGGGTCTAGACAGGAGACCTAGATTTGGAAGCTTGAAGCTATAGATTTGTATGAGTCATGAGACTTGGTAAGTTTCCTAGAAATGGGAATTTTAAAAAGTGCCCTGGTCCTTCTAATACTGGGAATAAATAGCAATGGAGACCAAAAAAGAGAGATCAATGAGGTGGGAGGGAAACCAGGAGAAAGTGATGTTCTGGGAGAGAAACTGATTACTACTGCCTTCTCTTGTCCTGCTGAGAGCTTGGATAATTCAAGGAGTCACACATTAGTTCCAACCTCTAGAACACTGCCTGATATATTGCAGGCCTAATGAAATGCTAAGTGTTATTCTTTTATTTTTTAAAGATTTATTTATTTACTTGAGAGAGACAGAGAGAGAGCAAGAGGGAAAGACAGAGGGAGAGGATTAGAAAGAGCTCCAAGCAGACTCTGCATTAGGCATGTAGCCTATCACGGAGCTTGATCTCACGACCCTGAGATCATGACCTGAGTGAAACCAAGAGTCTGTCACTTAACCGACTAAGCCACCCAGGTGTCCCAGTGTCATTCTTTTAGATCTTGACTTGATCATCCAAATATTTATCATGTTTTTGGGCTTCAATACTTTCACCCAATCATGGATTTAGAACAGAAATCATGACAGATGCATAACAAAGAATTTTCTAGGGCTGAAATTGACAGACTAACAAACACTCCTTTGGTACAGTTGCCAAAACAGTTATGATACATTTAATGGTGGTTATATTCACTCCAAATTTCTCCCTTTTGCTAAAAGGAATAACATGGAAGATCTCACCTATTGCCCTGCTACTGAAAAATGTTACTGGTAATCAATTTTCCAATTCTACAGCCTAATAAGTTTATCTAAAAGAAAAAAGAAATTGAGTTTTACCTGATAAGATTTTTCTAGAGTGAATTCATGCTGACTCCTGATGATCCTTTAAATTCTGAACATAACATTTTCATAATAACACATTTTAAAAACTCATAAAGGACTGAAGATGAGGGGCACCTGGGTGCAGTCAGCTGAGTCTCCAACTCTTGGTTTCCGCTCAAGTCATAATCTCAGGGTCATGAGATTGACCCCCATTTTGGGCTCTGTGCTCCGTGCAGAGTCTGCTTAAAATTTTCTCTCTCCCACTGTCCCTCCCGCTCATGTGCTCTCTCTCTCTCTCTCTCTCTCTCTCTCTCTCAAATAAAAAAAAAAAAAAAAAAAAAAAAAAAAAAACTATAGACAAATTCTTTGGCTGGTTCATGTACTTTTATCCTACCCCTACATTTTAGAAATTAAAAACTATACTTTCCCATCTTCATCTGCTTCATCATACTTTCCTATCTTTCATCTGCAGCCATTTTTACAATTTGGTATTGGGAATATACTAGGGCTTTCTCTCTCTGACAGGGAAGCGTATAGTAGTTATAAAAGTAGTGTTACCTAGTGAATTATAGGAGATAAATTGCTGACAGAACTTACGAATTCAAGAAGCTCCATGAATCCCAAGCAGGATAAACACAAAGAAAATCATGCTCAGACATATCATGACCAAACTGAAGAAAACCAAACATAAAGAAAAAAAATCCTGAAAGCAGACAGAAAAAAACAACACATTACATACAAGGAAACAACAGAAATTGCCACAAGTTTTTCGACAGAACTCATGCGGCCTAAACAGTGGAAACATCTTCGAACCCCTGGGAACAAAAAACAAACAACTGGACAAATAAGCAAACAAACAAAGCAAACTACAAATTCCCAATTCTATATCCAGTGGAAATATTTTTCAGGAATGAAGTTGAAATAAAAACATTGTCAGATAAAGGAAAACTAAGAGAATTTGTCACCATCAGATCTACTCTAAAAGAAATGCTAAAGGGAGTTTTTCAAGTTGAAGAAAAATAGTATCAGAGGGGGAACTTGAAACTTTAGGAATGAAGAAAGAGGGACAGAAATGGCAAACACTTAAGTAAAAAACATAGCCTAGTTTTCTCCCTTTTTTTTTTCTAAGATTTTATTTATTTATTTGACAGAGAGAGAGAGAGAGAGAGAGCCAGAGAGCACAAGCAGAAGGGGAATGGCAGAGGAAGAGGAAGAAGCAGGCTCCTGCTGAGCAGGGAGCCCTACATGGGGCTCAGTCCCAAGACCCTGGGATCATGACCTGAGCAAAAGGCAGACATTTAACTAAGTGAGCTACCCAAGTGCCTCAAGTTTTCTCCTTTTATGTTCCTTGTAATATGTGTGATTCTTGAAAGGAAAAACTAATAACATTATCTGGGGCCAGGGTGCATTGCATATATACAGATATGTATAAAAACTATTACACGAAGAAGGATAAATAGGACATGTTCATAAGGTTCTTACATTTTACTTGAAGTGGTAAAATAGGCATTATAAATACCAGATTGCTAGGTGTCTACATTAAAATCCCTAGAGCAACAACTAAAACTTAATACCAAAAGATACACTCCTAACATTAATGGATGAATTAAATGTTGTACTAAAAATATTCAAGTAACCTAGAAGAATGCAAAAAAGAGAGAACAGAGAAAGAAACAACAACAACAAAAAAATTCAAAGGGAACACACAGAAAAATAATAAAAGGGTAGACTCAATATTAACATATCAATAACTACTTTAAATGCAGATGATCAAAATGCCCCAATTAAGACAGATTGTCAGATTGGATTAAAAAATTAGATCAAGCCATAAGCTGTCTACAAAAACCCACTTTAATTAGAATGACATGGTGAAACTAAAAGTATATAAAAAGACACGGTACAAACAGCCAAAAAAAGCTGCATTCGCTCTATTAACATGAGAAAACGCCGATTTCCAAATAAAGACAATTGAGATAAAGAGGGATGAGGAGGTGTACGACGTAATGATATAAGGGTCAGTTTCCTAAGAAGATATAACAAATGTAAATTTGTATGCACCTATCAGTGGAGAGCTCAGAATATGTGACGCAGAGATTGACAAAACAGAGGAAGAGCAGGCAAGTCTGCATTTACACTTAGAGACCCAAACACTCCTCTCGTGGTAAATGACAGTACAAGTAGATCAATAATCACCAAGGGCATGGGAGACTTGAGAAGCAGTCTCAAACAACTTACCCTAATGACCTCTCTGGAACCTTCCATCCACAAAAACAGAGTATGCACTCTTTTCAAGTGTGTATGGCACATCAGTAAGATCTGCCATGTTTGGGGCCATATTGGAAGTTAAGCCATTCATTTCCTGTTTCCTTGACCACCTGTTTGGCAGGTTTCAGGCACATGATGTGGGACAGAGGTTGAGCCCGGCTGCATAAAGAAGCTGTTCAGAGTGACTAATTTGTAACTTGAAAGATTCAACCTCGTGTATGCTCTGAACTGTCTAACCTAGATAACACGTCCTAGTGTATCACTCTTATGGATACCGATTAATATGAAAAATAGATGAGCTAAAGTCAGAGTAAGAAGCAAAACTTTGGAATTAAAGTGTATTTCACTTTTAAGCAAGTAGTACTGATAATTATAGATGAGTACTGCTCATTCAGCTTGCCCCTTCTTTTCAGAAATACAATAGACTCTTGAACGGCATAGGTTTGAACTATGCAGGTTCACTTACATAGATTTGTTACAGCATAGTACCAGAAATGTATTTTCTCTTCCTTATGATTTTCTTTTTTTTTTAAAGATTTATTTATTTGAGAGAGAGTGAGTGTGTGTGTGTGTGTGTGTGTGAGTGTGCATGAGGGGGCAGAAAGAGAGAGGGAGAGAGAATCCTCAAGCAGCCCAATGTGGGGCTCAATCTCATGCCCCTGAGATCAAGACCTGAGCTGAAATCAAGAGTTAGACGCTCCACTGACTGAGCCACCCAGGTGGCCCCCTTATAATTTTCTTAATACCATTTTATTTTCTCTAGATATGGCAAGAATATGGTATATAATACAGATAACATACACAATACGTGTGGATTGACCATTTAAGTTATCAGTAAGGCTTCCAGTCAAGAGCAGGCTATTAGCGGTTTAGTTTTTAGGAAGTCAAAAGTTATCCATAGATTTTCAATTGCACAGAGAGGCAGGGGGTCGGGGTGGTGCATTCAGCCCCCCAACTGCCATGTTGTTCAAGGGTCAACGTACTGTTGGCTATAACGCAAGTTATGTTTGGTGCTTGGAAGTCATTACAATCTTGGTACTTAGAAACTACCCTTTAATCTAAGTGGCTTCAAATGAGAGAATTTTGTGAGAGCCATCCAGGCCACAGGTACCGTTCACCGGCTCTCATATACCGTCTTGCACGGATTCTTCCCCATACAATACCTCAGACCGCCATTAACACAGTACCCCCTCTTGATTAATAAGAAAAGGAGCTTAGAATGTGTTTTATCATCTTCAGCTTCCTGGTGTTTGTCAAATACTCTTGTTTTACAAGAAGTAGTTTTCTTGTAGGGCTGTGAGTGTGTCTGCATAATTTTTCATCAAGGCAATAATGTAGGATCCTAAATCACAAGCATTCTTTGCAAGTCCCTTAAGTGTAGTGTAATTTGGAACCGGCAATCCATTTCAAATTCGGTAAATTAAAGGGGAAATAGCCAAGCACGAGTTAGAGAAGCAGGCCTGACTCCCACACCTGCAATTTCAACCAAATGACATAAAATGCCAAGCCATTATTCTTCCAATTTAGCTTCCTCAGCTTTCATGTTCAAAACCAAATTCATTCTAAAAGTAATCAAATCAGATAAGGACCCGGGCTGGGGAGGGGTGGAATGCTTAACGACGTAGCCAGAGGAGACGGTCTGAAGGTTCTGGTGTTTTAACATTCAGGTTATTTTATGGAGCATATTTGAAAATGATTTTTTTTCGGGTTTAATTGGAGTATCAGAAATCCTTTCATCTGTTTTGACAATTGAAATGATGATGTGCAGCCTGCACTGTGTTTATACCGTTAGAGATAGGAATATCCATATGGATGCCCGAGCTTCTGAGAATTTAAAAGGACAGGAGCAGCTAAAGGCCGATTAGCCATGGAGAACATTAGCTTCGATGCCTTCTTATACAGAGCCAGACATTACGTCAAGCATGACAAGCCACTCTAGCATAAAAGTATTAGCGGCCTCCAAGTCTCGGGCTTACCCTGAAGTTATTTCATTAAAATACAAAATCATGTTGACCTAATTTTTTGACAGGTTTCGAAGAGAGCAAAGATCTCCTGCCTGACCGCACCTACCCCTTCTCCCTCTTCATCCTGCCACGACTCTGGGGACTTGGCCAGTTTCAAGGCTTTGCCGGGTGCCAATCCCTTTTATTTTAATCAAGGTGGAAAGCCTGGCTCTAAATGCTTTCTCCCCCTCATCTCCAAACATGTATGCCGAGACTCTTCCCTGGCAGGAGAACTTCTTTCGATAGCGGGAACTCTTAATGTCCTTGGGGGAAGAAAGCTACTCAGCATTCAGCGGAGAAGCCGGAACCGCCTGGATCGGTCTCATTATGTAGGCCATATGCAATAAGCCCTGGTACCTAACAGCTGCTGGTGGTAGGATTAAGGGGAAAATATTTAATTTGATGCAGAAGCACGTGCGCGTGATTTCAGCTGTAGCTCTTACCTGCTCCCTGGGGTGTGTGTGTGAGATATATGGTAGAACGCAGAAATCATTTAATTGTGTCAACACAATGTTAGGATGTTTGTTTAAAGTAAAAATTAGTTTTTGCAGCATAAATTGATTAGTTGACAGGCTATTCGACTGTCACGGAGGCTACTGGATACAAAGAAAAAAATTGCTTGGTTAATCTGAGCAAAGGGGAACAAGTCCTTTGAGATCTGGGGAAATACAAGCAATGTAAATTCGGATTAGTCTTTGTGTTCTGTAAATCAATAAAACAACAGGGAAGTGTGAAGAATAGGCTAGATCATCTATCAAACTGGTTTTTATTGTGTTTCTATTTCTATCCCTAGTAAACATGTGCCTTCAGTTTCCCGTGAATAAAAGCATTTGACAAAGGAATAAAAATGGACTGGAGTTCACTGTAGACGCCGTGCCAATGACAAAAGGGGTGGGGGTGGGGGTGTCTAGAAAAGATGAGAATCAGAAAGGCTGCTTCCTGCAATCTCAGAGCTAGATCATCTTAAAATTCTCAGGTGACAGGTGGTGAAAGTGAAGATAGATTTTATGTATCTACTGCAATGAAGACTGTACCTTATGCAGAATACTAATCAGGATTTTTTTTTTTTAAGGCAACGGCATTGTCTTAAGAGGCTTTAAAAGAAATAGAGGTGCACGCATGCACACCCACAAAAGAAATCAGTTTAGAAGGCTTCTGTTGCATCTGAGATTTCTCCCCCATCACCACTTTTAATCACAGAAGATATAACGAATGTGCCAAAATAAGAGAACACTAATTTTGTGGCCCAGTGAAGGGCCCCGTTCTTTCCAAATGGCCCTTGTGTTCTCTTAAGCCCTCCTTCAAGGCGTGTATTTCACCTGATTGAGTTAATTGAGGGGCCTCTTTTATTTGTGTTGACAGTTTGCATCGTCATTGTGTTTTACCTTTCGGTGCAGGCAGCCTCTAGCTCTCAGCCCTGAGCCCCACGCCACGTGGTGCACTGAGCTACTGCAGAGAATGCGGAGGGGAGAGGAAATGCAGGCTTCGGAAGTGAGGAGCCGCGAGTTAGCTGGCAGTGGTCGAGGCGAGCGAGGCAGAGCGGTACAGATCTTTCCTTCCGAGTGTTTGAAAGATGGGGGCGTCTTTGTGGCATTATCTTCCCAGGTGCCCCAGATGGCACAGTGTACTTCTAATGGAAAACCATTCATCTGGCCCTGGGACTGTACGTGTTGTACATCACGATGGTTCATGGAGGAAACGAGCTCAGACAGCTTAAGCAGAAGGCACGAAGACATAATGGAAGAGAGGCACAAAAGGGCAGGCGAGTGAGTCAGAGGCTGGGGAAGGGGAGAAGAAGGCTGTTATTTCTGTGTAATTCCCCAGGATCCACTCCTGCTTGGGTTGGCCGTGAGAAAAAAACCAATTCAATTTGAAGGTGGTTCAGGGTAAATGAACCAGGGAATTGAGCTGCTGGAATCTAATTAGGGACCCCCCAAATTACTACTACCTGCCCAGCAGAAAAGTCAAATGGCTATAGCAGCCAGAAGAGTTAAGGGAAGTTGGCAGAATAAGCAGTCCAGAAGGAGAAGGTTTGCAACCCTTCCAGATTCTATCTCTAAAACTCTTAGAAGTGATTTTTTCTTAATGCTAATGCCATAGGCAGAGAAGACTGCAAAGCAGAAACTGTGGCCACAGAAAAGGCAGACGTAGGATCCCCAAAATGTGAAAGGTCGGCACAGTCTCTAGTCCCTCTGGGGAAAGGTGAGACCGTATCCCCTAAAGGGAAGCTTCGTGAGAACGGGGACCTGTCCTCTACTGTGTTGGGAAAGCACATTACCCTCCCCATAAGGAGGAATGACAAATGCTACGGGGATTCTGGCAGGAGTGATGGAAAGGTGGGAGCTGTGCCTCAAGGTCAGCCCTGGGAGTTCTTCCCCATGATGCTCATCAACCTGGCATCACAGGGTTCCCTTCAGCCTGGGCATATCTGCTTTATCAAAGGCGAGCCACTTTGGGGCCTTGGGTATTTCTCCTGGTGAAGAAACTAACAGGATATCTGAAAGGCTGCGGGAAAGAGTACTGGACTCAGCGTCAAGACCTCCGATGTGGTCCTGACACTCTCACTAGTCTATGTAACTTGGGGAAATGATTTTGAGGGTTATTTAGGCTCATTTGTAGATTAAGGTGTTGGCTTAGACAATCAAGATCTATGATGGCTTCTAAACCTGAGGATCCTCCCCTCAAAAAGTTCACATACTTGTAACGTTATCGCAATTACCTACAAAACCCACTTTGTTACAAAAGACATGAAATTAACCCCCAGAACAATAAAAGAGCCAGCAGCTGCTGTGGCCTTTGAAATTGATTTCCAGCCTTACCCTTCAAACCTTCATTCACAAGCAACAAATCAAAATTTACATATAAGAGGCAAATTGTACTTTTATTTACTGTAGGACTATCACCACCACAACTGCTGATTTCTCCCCAAAGCCTTATAATAACTACAGTCCCCTCGATTTCATGTGGACCCCTAAGGGCAGAAAGGAGCCCATCAATCCAAAGGAAATAGTGAAATGGAATATGTTGCCCTTCTCCACTCCAGCCAGGAAAGTAAAATTTATGTTTCAAGATGTCAATTAAATGAGCAGCTAGTCCCCCCCCTCACTGAGAAAAGAAGGTTCTCACACTGAACATCCTATAGAAACACAACAATAGAACACATTAGCAGAAAAAAAAAAAAAAATATATATATATATATATATATATATAGCTAGCCATGGCATGGCATCCTTGTAAAGAAAACACACACATACACAAAAGCAACTTCCTACCTTTTAATAGGGGACTGTCATATTATGTTAACATGGGCTGGTTCCCTGTTGTCTGGCACATGCTCAGAGCCCTTCCATCAGTGGGGGTGAGCTCAGGTAATGCACTTTGTCACCAGACTTAGCCAAGCATACTTAAGCAGAAACACTCTCATTGGGAAAAGGTATGATTCACCCCCCAAGCAAACAAAAATGTTTGAAATGTATCCATTCTTTGGATGAATAATTGAGTTTGTCATCTAAAATATTTTGTGCTGACACTTTGGGAGATGACAGTGTGACTTCACATTTATAAAGATGGTTTATTTTCCCCCTAATTTGAAACAACCAATGGGTGGGGGCAGGTGGAGGAGTCACTAATGGTTCAATTAAACTTGAAGGATCTGGAAGATGGTAACTGACGCATACCACTGTTTCTCATCCTATTAACTAATAAGTTAGTCTCTCCCTCTGTGCAACTCCTGCAGTTAATAAAGTGGCTCATTTAGATGTCACCAGAATAATATAAGTGAAAAGACTAAATTTAGAGAGTTAGGGCATGAACAAATACAAGACTCAGGAGCACAACCCCAGTATCCCCACCCAGTCCCAGGGTGGAGAGATCAAAGCTGCCCCTTTAGGGTTCCTGCCGATTCATATGTTTACCTTGTTATCGATTCAAATTTCTTTTTTTGGCCAAAACCTTCTCCCGTGCTCCTTCCAGTCACAGGTTAGCAGACATCTAGGACCATGGCAAAGTTTCTAGTTTTTCTGCCCCTATACCTTTCTTTTCCACCCCTTCCCATGCAGTAAGCCCTCTTTAAAAAAAAAAAAAAAAAAAAATAGGGGGGCGCCTGGGTGGCTCAGTGGGTTAAAGCCTCTGCCTTTGGCTTAGGTCATGATCCCAGGGTCGTGCGATCGAGACCCGCATCAGGCTCTCTGCTCGGTGGGGAGCTTGCTTCCTCCTCTCTCTCTCTCTCTCGCTGCCTGCCTCTCTGCCTACTTGTGATCTCTGTCTGTCAAATAAATAAATAAAATCTTTAAAAAAAATAGGAAATTACAAATAAGTCTAGAACTGTGTCTACACAGATCCAGAAACACAGTTTATCTCAGTTTGAAGTCATGTGATGCAACAGTATTTGTATGTAATGTATACATAATGGATTGCCTCAGCTCTTCCAAGATTGTGAGAAAGGGATTGCTCACTTAAGAAGTGGTCATTCAATCCAATTAGCTTAATCATTTGACCTTAACCAGCATGATTCAGTTATTTGAATCATGAAGCAGCCAGATTGGATTGAGCATTTGCAAATTGATCTTTTTCTCTGTGATTAACTTTAATGATGACAAGAAATAACAAAGGTGATGCAAAAATGCACAAACTGGTGACTTTCTGAAGAATTCTTGCTTTTCAGGATGACCAAGGATTACCCCAAGTAATAAATCCAATCAAAATATTTATTGAGCATTTCTCAGCTCAAGATGCCAAGTAAGAGACACTACAGAAGCACTCACAATGACTCAGACCTAGTTCCTGGCCTTAGAGGTTTTTTATCTCAAGCAGAAAACAAGTATGTAAACAGGTATTCATGCTGCAAAGAAAAATGTAATGTACTAAGTAAAGCTGCAATAATAAGTAATGAGAGCAATTAATTTTGAGAGGAAGAAAGTCAGAAAAAGCTTGCACTGAACCTGGGAGGGTAAGCAAAACAATTAAGGGTAGCAAAAAGCAATGCCCTCAGGACCAGCTGGGTAACATCAATATGAGAAGCACTAGAGGGCTGGAGCCTAAGGCAAGCTGTACCATCAAGGCCCCACTGAAAGGATTTCAAAGCTGATTTTAAAACTTTTTTTTGGCAAATTAGACTACAGCTGTGAATCTGATCAGCCTTCCTCGGTCAAATGCACTTTATTTAGTGAGAAACAGAATGATCAACAAAGCATTCCATGGTAAAGCTGCAGAGCAAGGCATGTGGCAGGGATTTGGCGGTCCCCTGACCACCTTCCTTCTTCTTCTGGCCCACTTTCATGTCAATCCTGTAACCTCTGGGATGGAAGGCAAAGGCATTTAGAAGAACAGAGCCTCCCATGCCAGGACCCATCATTCAAATTTCTTTCCAGTTGGTTCTGGTCTTGCTCCTCTAGAGATGGTAACAGAACTTTACCCTGAACTTGTCCCCCCTCCAGGTATCCCAGACTTAGAACAGAATTGCTAATGTATTCCTAGTGCTTAGGTTTGTAATCAGCCAGTCATCCAGCCCAGACCACCCAGTTCTCCAGACCTTTCACTATTCGTATTTTCTGCCCTCTACTTGCCTCTGCACCCAGAGCGGGAGGGTCTGTGCAAGCCCCAGCCTAAAGAAGGGAATGCTGCCACCTGCCGGCAGACTCCGGGGATGCAGGCTGACGATGCGTCTCTCCAATCTTGTACTGCCTCTGCTCTGCTTCACCAAACTTGGTGAGGCCCCTGTCCTCAGGGCTCCTGGCAGCCACTTGCCAGCACCACCCCATTGTTTCTTGGCATATACTTGGTGACAGAATCCAGTCCATTAGACTCAACCTCCTCAGCACCTACAGCCAGTTTATCCCAGCGGACTAGACCAGCCCTGATGGGGACTTCTGGAGCCAAGACTCAGCCCTTCCCTCTTTAGACCCCTCATTCTTTGGTTCACAGAGCCATGCTGAGGTGTGACTTGTGGTACAAGGAAACCTGATGTATCCAAAACATCAAGCTCGCCGCGTGCCAGGCCCTGTTCTGGGAACACAACCATGAACAAAACAGGCTCAGCACCCTGTCCTTAAGGAGCTGACATTTTTAAGGGAGAGACAGACAACAAGTCAGATTAATAAGTAAAATGCATCGTGTAACAGTGGTAAAGCACTATGGAGAAAAACACAAACAGAGGAGAACATAGACTGTCAGGGAGAATGGGGTATTGAAATTTTAAATATGGCAGCCAGGGAGATGGTGAAGTTGGGAGTAAAGACCTTCAGGACATGAGGAAGTTCCTTGGGGGCATCTTGGGAAAATCGATGTAGGCGATAAAAGAGTAAGTGAGAAGGCCCGCAAGCCAGGACTGTCTCCTGTACATCTTGTGAGTTCTCTGGAGGTCAGGGTGTTGGAGCAGAGGGAACTAAGGCGTCATGGAGGAGTAGGAGCTGGGAGGTCATAAAAAGTACTGCAGCTTCCCTCTGAGGGAGAGGAGAAACCACTGGAAGTCTCAAATAGAGGAGAAGGGCGGTCTGAGTTAATGTCTCACACAATAGGAGGCCAGTTAGGAGGTAATCGTGATGCAGGTTCAAGGTGAGGGTAGCTTAGACCAGGAGAGCCTGATTCATACAGTTATTGGAAAGGAAGCCTAAAAACGGAGAGCTCCAGATGAAGATGGAAAGATCCAGATGAAGAAGGCCTTGAATGATATGCTACCAGGTTGAGACTTTATTTGCTTAAGAACAGGAAAACAAAACAAAACAAAACAAAAACCTCTGATCTCTATTTTAAAATAAGAGTTTTCTGCAGAGTTTAATATTTTTTTAAAAAATGACTGGCAGAAACATTTAAGGTGATGTGAAGAGAAGAAAAGGAAAATGGAGATGTTAGCAGTCTCCTATATTGTATGAGGCAAAAGACAATTCAGAGCTCAACCAGAAGAGAGGCCATGTAAGAGAAAGACTTTGAAGATGTTAAACAGTGAGATCTTTAATGACAAGCAAGTAGGTTTCAATAATCTTCCTACTCTCCACATGCACCACAGTGCCTGGAACACAGAGACATTCGAGAAATGCATTCATTCATTCATTCAACAGATATTTTTGAAGAGCTTTAAAAAGCAAAATAGACTGGTCTGTTCATTTCCTAGGGCTACCGTAACAAGTTATCACAAACTTGGTGACTTAAAATAACTGAAATTTATTCTCTCACAGTTATGGAGGCCAGACAGCTGAAAATCAAGGTGTTGGTGGGGCCGTGCTCCCTCTGAAGCCTCTAGGGGAGAATCTTTCTTTGCTTTTCCAGCTTCTGGTACTTCCTGGCATTGCTTGGTTTGTGCTGTCTAACTCTGGTCTCTGTCAGTCTTCACATGCCTTCTTCCTTCTAGCTCTCAATGTCTTCATTTCTGTCCTTATAGGACATCCATCATTAGGTTTATGGCTTACTGTAATCCAGGATGGTAACGGCAATCCAGGATGGTCTCAGATCCTTAACATTAATTATATCTGCAAAGACCCTATTTCCAAAGAAGGTCACATTCTCAGGAACCAAGGTTAAGAAATGGGCATATCTTTTGGGGCCTAGTTAGTCCACTACACTTAGATTTAATAAAGGTGTGACTCTAAACTGCCCAAATAACATAGCATAAACCTCAGTTCTGCCACTTAATAGCAGTGTTTCCTTGGGTAAATTACTTATTCCCTGTGGGCCTCAGTTTCCCCACTTGTAAAATGGGGTTAATAATAACGTGTTTTCGTCGTGATGAGCACAGGGTGACATATGGAAGTGCTGAATCACTATAACTGTACACTTGAAACTAATGTAATACCTCATGTTAACTAACTGGAATTAAAACAAACCTTTTAAAAAACAGTACGTGTTTCGTAGCGCTACCGTGAGGCTTACATAAACCAACCTATCTAAAGTGCCTGATCCACAGTAAATAATAAATGCATTATTATTGTTGTAAAATACTAATATACACAGCCAGGTTTCCAGAAGTACAGAGACAAAGCACATGTATGGTTTCCCAAAGGAATCTGCAGTCTAGTGAGGCAGGAACACCAGCAATGGGCGTTATCCTCTCAAGCGTGGCAGGCATCACGATGGAGTCAGAACAAGCAGGTTGGGACACACGTTGAGGAACATGTCAAAGTTAATCAGATAGAGAAAGAGACTCGAGGTGTGAGGGAAGAAGGAGTGGCGAGGTACAGAGGTGAGATCCTGGCCGAGTGAGCAACATTCACAAAACTGTGGAGACAGTAGCAATAGGAGAATACCGTTCATCTAAGGAACTACAGTTTAGCATATCTGGAAGAAAGATATAGAGAGAACACAGCCAAAGGAAACAGTGGAAAAATTAAGCAAAAGTCAGACCATGAAAGTCTCCGTGTGTCTCGTGAAGGAGTTGTCATTTATCATGGAAGTGGTGGAGAGTCGTAAAGGAGTAGAAGGAACAAGAAAGTGACATGGAGAGAATGTGCTTACATTTCAGGGTAGTCTGTCCTGCTAATGAAGAACCTGGGTCTACAAACATTTTCTTTCTTTCTTTTTTTTTTTTAAAGATTTTATTTATTTATTTGTCAGAGAGAGAGAGGGAGAGAGAGCAAGCACAGGCAGACAGAATGGCAGGCAGAGGCAGAGGGAGAAGCAGGCTCCCTGACGAGCAAGGAGCCCGATGCGGGACTCTATCCCAGGACGCCGGGATCATGACCTGAGCCGAAGGCAGCTGCTTAACCAACTGAGCCACCCAGGCGTCCCTACAAACATTTTCTTAGTATGTACCACGTCCATGAAAATTAAGAACACACCCCAATGTTTGCAGTAAATTTATTTATTAGTATATTTATTTCATCTATGAATGACTGTACTAATAAACACCAAAGCAAAACACATAAAAGAGCTTCCAAAAAATGATATATGGTTAACCTAATCATAATTTCAAATAACTTATTTCATTATCAGTTAAAAAGCCTTTTGCAGCCACTTAAGGATTGCCATTAATAATAATATTTTTGGTAAAAAAAAGTTATTTAATATTTTATGAATTTGAAAATATTAGGTTAACCTTTTGGGAGACAGGGACTCAAAGGTCTGATTCCAAATTCACTCTCTTTGGAAACTTAGTTATAATGGCTCTCTTAGCTGAAAAAGGTGTCTCACAGACACATGGAACCAAGATGGAAGCCACTTCTGGCCGTGAGCCTCTAACACTCACTATTCAATTCCAATCACCAATTTTGTATTTGTGAAATTCAGCTGGTAAACCTTCCTCTACGTAGCTCTCTCAGTTGTAACTGGAAAACTAGTTGGAAGACACAACATTTGTATATTTTTAACAAAGGTGTTGAGTAGACACACACATTTCTTTGGATGATTTCCAGAATCAATAAGAAAATTCCATTTCTAAAATATTTCAATGAACAGATATGAGAATTATGATATATGGCCTGTGTATTGCTTTTGATAAAATATTATATAACATGAATATAAAATATGAATAAAAACATATATTTAAATATTCATATTCAGAGTGTTCTTTCCACAGCATCGATTTTTTTCAAACACAGTCATTTCTTACTAATTGTTAACATTTTTTACCTTTAACATGAAAAGACACATTGTCTGTTTATTTTTTCAAAAATATCTGCTGGGTAATAAATTACTGAGATATTTTCATAGACCATTGCTAACATAGCACACTTGCATTTTTGTAACAAAAAACTGCCAGTATACTTGTTAACACACATTTGCTATAATATAAAGCCTGCTAAATATTAGTACAAAATATTTTTATAGTCATCCTCCCATCCCATTAACAAAGAGTTAACTTATCAAAATAGTTTTCATTAATCTAAGAGGGAAAAAGGAAACCATATAGGGAATGTTAAATGCAATGTCTTTTTTGTTGTACTCTTCAGGTCCCAAAGACCAAGAACAATAAAACATATTCCAAATACACCCCCGTCGTAAATTGAGCTCACCTATGAAACATGTGCTGAGAGATTTGAAACTGTAACCATTAGTGCTACATAACAGAAGATATGGAGTTTTAGAGAGCGGCTAAAAGCCCGCTAAAAGAGATTTCTGTGAAAAGAACTGTTTCATGAGGCCCTGTCCCCTACTGTGGGGCAAGATAAAGGGGTGCTCTTAAGCCAAGTGAAGGCTATTTCAAGAGAACTACTCAGAGCCCTTTACGTGGTTCCTCTGGGCTTATGGGGAACACAGGAATTGGACTGATGCTTTCAATATGGTCAGAGGTTAGCACAAAGAGAGATGGCTACTTCAGGAAGGTACTCTGTCTGTTCCCCAGGGTTGTCAAGGCAAAAGATGGTGAATTTTTCATGGCTCATATTGGGTCAATTTAAGAGAACAGCGGACCTCCCAAACACCCCAACTCAGTGGGACCATAGGAAGTAGAAGATCAGGTGAGGGTGGTGAGACATTTGCATGGGATGAAGGCTTAGAGTTTCAGCATTTGACTGAATTGGGCATTTAATATCCTAGAGTGACCAAGAAGATAAGGATCCACCCACATTTTCTCCCAGAGTAAGAAAAAAAAACAAACTAAAGCAGGATTGCTGGGACAGTCCTATCAAGGAAGCCTGTTCACCCCCATATGCTCCAGAATGTCAGAACGAGTGCCCTATGACAACAAGGCTGGTAAACGTGTGTTTCTTGAAATTAGAAGTTCTAGGCACATAGCGGCTACTCGACAAATGCTCATTATTTGATTGAGGACTGTAAACACTGCCATGGTCTTTCTTTATTCATCTAGTGTGTTACCGGCAGATCCACACCTCCAACTTTTATTGAATACACTGGATCACATAGCTTCTGTCCTTTATGGCTTATTTTCCGTTGGAGAAAACTTGTTTTCCTCAGCACACACCAAATAATGAGGACCATAAAGCTTGCTCTTTTTAAAGCATTTATAGTAAAATAATTTAGTTCTCTGAGTTTGTACATTTCCCCCTACAGAACCAAGTTTTCTTTGGTAGGTTGTTCAACTAAATAATGTAATGAATAATGAATAACAACAATCTACCGCATGGAGTAGATTTTCTCAGACAGTTGCATATGGTAGGAAAGTGTTTTCCGAAAGAGGAGGCCTGGGGAATATTCACAGTGTTCAATAATGCAAGAGCAGAAAGATTGAAACTTTCTTTTGATTCAATATTGTTTGGAGCCTGGTGTGGCTGGACAGAGAATGCATATGAACTTTTAAAGAACTGCAAATCGTATTTGGATGGAAGAGTCTACAAGGACAAACCCTAACTTCATCTTTTGCCTTAATTAGATCATTCTCATGTAAACCCCACTCTTCTCCAGGACCCAGCAGAAGCCCCTCTTCCTCTGAGAGGCTTTCCCTGGCCTCAGTGCCCTGGGTCAAAACACAGTGGCCCTCCTCTGAACAGAGCCCACCCATACCTCAGCTGTACCACACAGCTGACATTTTGTAGCTTTATCTCAAATTGCTGCTTTCTGTTCTTCTGCTGACAGGACTGTTTCTCCAACTACTTTTGTTTGTTTGGATATATTTTAGCAGGAAAAGACCACACATACATGCTTCTGTAGTCTCTATGGTATCTAACACCCTACTTTTGAATAAGCCTAGGGTTGGTTTGCCCATTAGATGTTTCCCAAATCTTTTCTGTTAGTTGCTGTCTTTGGATAGGCACTTTGGATTGACATAGAGACAATGAAAAATAGGAGGGAAAAGGCTGTATGTGCCCGTGTCTAAACACTGTGGTTGAAAGCCCGAGGTCTGAATAAACATTGTTCCACTGGTCAATAGCCAAATGGTATCTTATAATGATTTCCTAAATGTGCTATGTACTTAACAAATTGGAAAAGCTTACTAATGCCTACCTAAACATCACAGGGTTGCAGATAAAATGGGGTAATTTATAGAAAAATTCCGAGATAAAAATAAAATACACAAAAAAGCCAATATTTAACTTCATCCTCAGTTTATCTGAACTACTGTAAATTAAATATTCCCTCATTTACACTCTGTATCAGCCAAAGTTCAGAGAATGACAATTTCTCAACTATGAGATTAATAAAGTTTAAAAACTAAATATGATGATCCAATTGTTATGATATTTTTCCAAAAACTGATTTGTCCTCCATCTGCAGTTATAATAATGTGTCTGTAATGCCCTGAGCAACTCAGTGAAAACAACATATATACATAGAGATACATATATGTGCCTATCTATGTATATGCATATCTAGGCATACCTGTCCTACCTAAATCTGTGAATTTAATTTCCTGTCGAGATGGTTATTTGTTTTACAAACTAAAATTATGGGAGATATTCTGAATTTTTTATATTTCAATTAGTTAACAATCACATAAACAGCGTTAGTCTATAAACCCTCTATGACAGAGTCCACATTTCTTATGTATATCTATAAAGGCCAAGTTGAGTGCTCGTCATACAAAAGGCCCTTTCTAATTGTTGCAGCCTGAATGGAGAGCAGGACAATAATGGACGGGGGGGAGGAAAGGTGTCCTTATTTTGAATTACTTTATGAAGCCTCTCTGGGTACACTTCTTCAGTGCCTTACCTTGTGAAATCAACAGGAAAAAAACAAGAAGCTTCTATTCTTAAAGCAAACAAAGAAACAGATGTGTTCAGCCTTCATAATTTTTTTTCGTTTTAATCTTTGCCATCCTGCACTGGGTAACAATTCTTTCTTCAGTGTAGAAAGAAACAGGTTTTCTTAGTAATTAACCATCTTCCGGTTCCTTTTTTTTCCTTAGATATTCTCCAAGTCACATGTGTTGCTGTTGTAGGCAAATCACTAGAAACTCAGCTAACAAAAAAGAAAACACCGAAGTGAAAATAAATTAATATTCCTTGACCTCACCTACTGGAAGCGTATTGGTTTTTTTTTTAAATGATCACGGTAGAAACAGAAAATCACTGCTGGTTGAAAGCTTGAGAGGATGCTGTAGAGGTAAAGGTTACAGACATTTGGAATCATAAAAGCATTTGTATAAAATATTGTGGCGTGACAGCTGGGTCCCTCTTATTTGTATGTGCGACTCTTTTTGAAAGGCAAAGATGCTCCTTAATGAAAGAGGTTCCTAAACAACTCTGGTTGAAGCTGTGATCCTACCATTCCTCTGAGAAATATTTCGTGTTCTATAAAGGCACACACATATGTCTAGGTTGTGATTTTCTAAGTGTTTGTTATTCTCTTTGGAGACAAGGAGTTTGTTCCAATCAAGACAATGAATCAAATCTCTTGACCAGTGACAGTTCACCAAGGGCGGATACAGACTGCTGGGCTCACAGGTTCGCTCACATTTGTTGGGTAACACCATGCATGGATAAAGCCCATGGGTAGGGAAGTGTGGGCTCAGGAGCTCTATCACCTGGGAAGTATTTGTAGTTCTGTTATCAACTACTAGGTTCCCCGGGGCAAGATACTTGCTCCCCTCTGACTTCAGACTTCTCATCTGACAGGGATGAAATAATACTGCCCATGCCATACAGGACTGTCAAGGTCAAATTAGTCAATGAATGAAGTGCTTAGAAAAATACTGGGCATGTTAAAAAGTCCTTACAACCTCTTAGTTATTATCACAGACACTGGAGTCACTGCCAACCCAACTTTTGTGACTATATACCAAGCAACATTTGCCTCAGCGGCTCCTAACCCAAACAGAACTTTTTTGAGATTTCTAGAATCCTTCTGTCCAGTTGTCTAATTTAAAGAGCAATTTCAGGGTTATTCATGTAAATAAGCATCAGAACAATGATACAGAAGAATAAAGCGTTAGTTGCCCACAGAGCTCCAGAGTCAGACTGCCTAAGATCCGATCCCAGTTTTGCTATTTTTCTGCCATATGTCTTTGAGAAAGGCATATGAATTTTCTTCAGCTCAGTTTCCTTATCCATCAAATGGATGTAATCATACCCACTTCTCAGAGGATTATTGTGAAAAGAACATTGGTTAGTCATGTAAAGCATTTGGCCTCATAGTCAAGTGCCTAGCTCAATGTCAATGGTCAAAAACCTTAGATGGGGGGAAAAAAGCAAATAAAAAATGCAGCAATTGCTGTGAAACCCCATGAATTCCCAGATGAGCCAACTGCCTCGGAGACCCTTTTTCCCAAGACTGGCACAAACCACAGAGATAGAAAATGTCTTGTCACTTCCAGAAGTTCTGTGGTAGTTGCAGGACTGTACGAGGCCAAACAGGAAGAGGACTTCTGGCAACATGAAGTACAGAAAGAAACTACAGAAAGAAAGCCATACAAACCGTCAGGGATCCCAGACTCTACAGTGGGCCCTTAGAATCCTGTGCCGCAGAAAGTCTAAACTCAGACAAAGCAGGCCCTTGGCCACAAGTTTTCATGAAAATTCTTTCACTCAACCACCCGTTTGCTTTACAGTATGTTGGATGTGATGGATAATGCCCCAAATAAAAACCCCAATCCACGTCCTCAAAAGAAATACCTAGGGGCAAAGGGTGGGAAACTAACAGCAGTTCCAGTAGGAGCACAATGGAAGCTTAGACGGAAACCTCCTACTTCCCTTTGGCAATCATCCACAAAAACAAGGAGAATGGAGAAAACCAAGCATTTTCAGCAGAGTTGGACCAGATAACACCCACAAATGCGACTTGGCATTGCCCTAATTTTATCTCACACCAGAAGTCATGAGTATGCTCTAGGGAAAACACCAGGGAGTTTAGAGGGGTTCTAGGGATGGTTGAGCTCAGCACGTTGCAGCAAATGACCTTCTTCCAAATGGAGAGGGTCTTCCCTGAGAAGGGGCCGCTGTGAGCAAATCTGTGGTGGCACAGAGCATTGTCAATGTGGGAAAGAGAGAAGATTCTGAAGTCTGAAGTTATCTTGGCGGGCATGGAGTAGGGGACATTGGGAACATACCTCTGACAGAATCTTCAAAAATACTTTTTTTTTTTTAAAGATTTTATTTATTCATCTGTCAGAGAGAGAGAGTACAAGCAGGGGGAGCAGCAGGATAGGGAGAAGCAGGCTTCCCATTGAGCAAGGAGCCTGATGCGGGGCTCGATCCCAGGACCCTGCGTTCCTGACCTGAGCTGAAGGCAGATGCTTAAGTGACTGAGCCACCCAGGCATCCCCAAAAATATCTTTTAAAGCGTGTGCTTCCTGTGATGAACAAGTGCTACGTAAGGCGGCAGTGTGAAGAAGGAAGTCCAGGCTTCTCCTGAACCAAACAGAGATGCTGTGGTCAGGGAGAGCAAATGCAGGGCAAATGGAAACCACCAGGCTCATTTGCATTTCCTCATCATGGCAGAGCAAAAGCGAACACTGTATGCTGAGCACTTATATATATTAGCTCATTTCATCTCAACCCTAAGATATAGGTTCTCTATCCCCATTTTACTGATGAGGAGACACAGGCACACATTTGCTCAAGGTCATCAACTAGTAAGGAACAGGGACAGTATTCAACCCAGAAAGTCTGACTCCAGAGTCTGCACACAGATCTCTATCCAATATAATCTGCAAAAAGTGAGGAGGTGGTGGGTAGCACTTGTTCATGGATTAAAAGGAGCCCTTCCCTTTACTCTGGAGCAACAGAGGTGGAGTCCTTCAGGGGTCAATCCTCAAGGACCTGAACACTCGCACACAGCAGAATCCTTCTCTTGGTTATCCAGGTAAACAATGAGCATTAGGCAAGGAATATATTCTATATAAATAAAAACATGGAAAAGAACAAGGCAAGATCCCTGCAGATGAAAACCAGCTAGGAAAATGTTGCCAAGGAGAAGATGAAAGTTGTGAATATGAATTAAGACAAATCTCCAGGAAGTCACTGGAATTGTGAAGAGATCAGGAAACAAACCTCCTGCTAACAGGAGGAGAGGAAATAAACAAACAGACCTATGATAGAAATAGAAAGAGAAAAAAAAAAAAGATTAGCTAAGAAATTAAGAATAAATTAGGAGGAGTAAGGACAAGGAAAATATGTTAAATATGTCTCAAAATCCAGAAATCATAAAAGAAAAGATTGATAAAAACCTTTGAACATGGAAATTAGATCCTTCTTCTTGGGAAGACAAACGAATGAAAAATCATTGTAAGCAAAAACAAATGTCAAATGATAAATGTGAAGAATGCTCATAACTCATATCACAGCAAAAGGGGCAATAATCCCAATATTTAAAGGAATCTTAGAAAACTGTAAGAAAAGGACCATAACCAGCAATCCAACAGAAAAATGGGCAAGGCCATGAACAGTCAACAAAAAATGACAATATAAATTCACTTTATGTATATGAAAAGATCCCCAACCTCATTCATAATTAGAAGATACAAATTTAAAATATTCCAGCATAACATTTTACCTACCAATCTTGCAAAACCATATTCGGACAAGATACGCCATTGGCAAAACTATAAGGCAAAGGGTATTTTCATGCATTGCCATTAGGTGTGCCCAGCACAAGGCAATTTTTGGTATATTTAACAAAATAATAAAGGTATTTGACATTAGACCTGGCAATTCTAATCCTAGGAATTTCTCCTATAGATACACCACCACACGTTATCAATAATGCATATACAAACCTGTTCATTGGAAAGTTGATTGTAATCTCCAACATTTGGAAATTGCCCAAGTGTTTTTCAGTATGGAGCTAGTTAAATTAACAATGTTCTATACACATGAACAAATACAAGCTATTGATTCTCTCTAGGGCATGTGGGGAGAAAAATGAGACAGAGGGGCATAGATGAGAATAAGATTTCCCAGTATATCTCTTGTTACATTAATTTGTTTGTTTCTTTGGTATTGTGTGCTTGGATGTTTTTGTTTTTGTTTGAGAGTCTTGAGACCTTTTGCAGATTTTATTTCTTATAACATTGACTTCTGGAGTCTAGGCCAGCTTTTTTTTTTTTTAATTCTGCAAATGTAATACTTTTTCAAAACTAAAAACATAAAATGCATAAACTGAAATATCTAAAAACAGATTCAAAACAATAAACAAGTATTAATCTAGTGGTATTTCAGATTATATTTAAAAATCAAGAGATTCTAAAATCAACATGCCATGGTGGAGAGAGTATATACAGGTGACCCCTGAACAATGCAAAGGCTCGGGGTCCTGATCCCCACAAAGTCAGAAACCAGCATATAACTTTTGACTCCCCCAAAACTGAACTACTAATAGTTTATTGTTGACTGGAAGCCTTACTGATAACATAAAGAGACAATTCACACATATTTTGTATCTTGTGTGTATTATATACTGTATTCCTTTTTTTTTTTCTTTTTTGACAGAGAGTGAGAGAGAGAGAGAACACGAGCACGGGAGTAGGTGCAGAGGGAGAGGAAGAAGCTGGCTCCACGCTAAGCAGGTAGCCAGATGTGGAGCCCGATGTGGGGCTCAATCCCAGGACCCTGGGATCATGATCTGAGCTGCAGGCAACCCCTCAACCGACTGAGCCACCCAGGAGCCACTATGTACTATATCCTTACAATAAAATAAGCTAAAGAATAGAAAATGTTACTAGGAAAATCATAAGGAAGAGAAAATACATTTATGGAACTGGAGCGTTTATCAAAAAACATCTGCGTATAAGTGGACCCTCACAGATCCAACCCTCCTTTTCAAGACTCTCTGTAGTTTCAAAAATCTCCTCTGGGGGCACCTGGGTGGTTCAGTGGGTTAAGCCCCTGCCTTTGGCTCAGGTCATGATCTCAGGGTCCTGGAATCAAGACCCGCATGGGGTTTTCTGCTCAGCAGGGAGCCTGCTTCCCCTCTCTCTCTGCCTGCCTCTCTGCCTACTTGTGATCTCTCTCTCTCTGTCAAATGAATAAGTAAAATATTTTAAAATCAATCAATCAATCAATCAATCAATTTCCTCTGGAAACTGGAGAATATTTGGGGCAGTTAATATAGTACTACATGTTAAAGCAACAGCAAGCTGACAGGCAAACTCAGATTTGTGAGGGGAAGCAGAGCCCGTAGATGAAATGGCATGGGCTTGCCTCCTACCTGTGATCGTGGACACCGGGCACTCGGGCTTCTTCTGCCTCACCCAAGTGTCCCAGACAAGCTGCTGGGAGCGGAGATCCCCAAACCCGCTCAGTCTCTCACCACGACTCCCCAGTTTGGTCACTCCCATGCCTCCAAGAACCGCTACTCTCATTTTCTCTGACAACTACGCACAAATATGCAGCACTTCACCTTAGGTTCTCAGAACCAGAGGATCCCCCTTTCATTTTGAAAAAAGAGTCCCGAGCAGCTCTAGGCTGGGCCTCCATAGACCATCACTTGAAGTGTGAAGAATGTAATCTTTCCTCTGTGAACATCATCTGAAGGATGCAAGGGGAAAGACAATTAATATGAAAATAAATGCATTATGCTCTTAGAAAAGAGAGATTTTGCAATATGAGACTCATTAAATTCTCATTATTTACAGATGAAGCAGTTTGAATTACCTTATAGGTTTTTTTGGTTTTTATTTTTGTTTTTTTTAGATTTTTTTGTTTCTTGCATTCCATTACATGCAATGGTTTTGTCATTTTTAAGGGCCCAAATTTATAACAAACATTTAATTATTTTGGCAGTATATAGCAGAATATGCATCTCACATAAGGGAGAAGCACTGGTTTTACAAAACCCTTCCTGAACTGTCCAAGACAAATCTTAAAATCTAAGTCTAGTTGGTAAATAATGCCAAGGGCATTAGAAAATAAAAAGTATATGTAGAATTCAGTCATTCTTTTATAGTTCCCATTAACAGTCAATGTGGTAACAAAATATAATGCTGTAAATCCTTCTGAGTTAAGCGAATAAAAAGGCCATAATAAAGGTCAATTTTACTACCATCAATTTGCAATGATGGGACATTTGGTTGCCAAAGGAAGCAACAAAAGCAACCCAGAATTATGGCATCTCTGAAAAAAAAAAATGTTGCTATTATGGCAAGAAGTGCTTTGAGGAGATTTACACTGAAACCAACACTCAGCTCTGCTCCAAAATAATAATGTGAATTCTTTATAAATTGTTCTAACCCTGTGCAGGGCAGTGCAAAAGACAAACGCATTGTCATATTGTAATGAAACCAGTTCACTATACAGAAGATGGAGAAGTTATAATGGGTATTTGAAATATATGCAAAAATAAAGAGGAGAAATGGTAGTTTTGTGAACAATTAATGCTATCCATAATTACAATGTGCAAACAAAGAAACCACGGGGGGACGATTGCACAATAATGAGATTGGGGGGGTATTAATCCTTCTCTGAAATGGCGAGAATACAATTTTTATAAAAACAACAACAGTCCAAACAATAGCGCAAAATAGAAAGGGGAAACTCTTATTGTTTTAGGAAAGTTGAAAATTAAAACCTCAAGGAATCACTAAATACCTGAGAGATGCCATGAATCCCTAATCTCCCTCTCCTCCCTGCCTTCCCTTGTTTTCTCTCCCAGTTCTGACTGTGCTCTTCAGCAGGAGAACCATATGCTCTACTCTAATTTATGTTTACATTCAGACCCCCTTGTAAATGAGAGAGACTTCAGAGCAGATCCTCATTTCTACAGCTGGCTTCGGGTACCTACATACCAGCCCACCAAGGAAAGACAAGTCCTGCATGGGATTAAAAATGACCACCAAGTCAGAGCATGGAAGGAACCTCCCATCAAGACAGTCGTAGGATGCTATTAAACACCTTGTGTTTCTAATTATTTTTTCCCAGATTAAAAAATGCACATGCACGGAAGAAATTCAGAAAGTACAGATATCACCTGTAGCGCTACTACCAAGAAAGAAATACTGCAATATTTTAATGTAATTATAACTTCCTAGGTTCTTTTTCTGCTCACATGTATGGATACATTAACATGTTGGAGATCATATTGTAAACACCTTTCTATAGATACTGCAGTCATCACTTAATATTTTATCAGAAATATTTCCCACATCATTTCTAATACCTGTGGCATTTTCTGTTGATGGTCAAGCCATAATATATTTAGTGACTCCTTTGTGTAGTCATTCAACCAATACCCACTGAGCATCTACTATGTGACCACTGTCATAGGTGCTAATGTGGCAAAGATGATTAAGGAGTAGTCCCTGACTTTGAAGAGTAAAGTGATCACTGGGATGCCTTAATAATTTGTATGTGCCACACTATGTAATTGGTTGCTGGTCCCAGAGGAGAGTGGCTGCTACTTTCTGGGGAGTTTGGGAAGGGCCTGTGAACAGAAGTAAGCATTGATACGGGTTTTGCAGAATGAATAGAACAGACAGTCAAATGAGAGTGAGAACTTCTGACAGAGGGAAGAGCATATATAAAGGTACAGAGACAGGATGTGATGATGGTGACGCCCCATAAGCAATATTAAGTCTTGGGGCACCTGGGTGTCTCAGTGAGTTAAAGCATCTGCCTTCGGCTCAGGTCATGATCTCAGGGTCCTGGGATCGAGCCCCACATCGGGCTCTCTGCTCAGCAGGGAGCCTGCTTCTCTCTCTCTCTGCCTGCCTCTCTCTTGTGATCTCTCTCTCTGTCAAATAAATAAATAAAATCTTAAAAAAAAAAAGAAATATTAAGTCTTCTTCAACTTTTAAAAATGGTTCATTGTACTACTGCTGCAAAAGTGACATGACCAGTCTTTCTCTGATCGATGCACATCTCCCTTCCTCACATCCGACTTTATAAACACAGGTTTTGTTTAGGCTTTTCTTTCCTTCTGGGTATGGCCATACCATCTGGTTAGGGAAGAAAGACTATGATGTCAAAAAGAAGGAAAAAAATCACTGGAAATAAGTGGATTCTGAAAATTTTAAACAAATATTGTATATCAATTAAGAAGAGAGATATAATTTAGCAAACTGACTTTTATTCTAAAATATACAGGTTCTGGGGCACCTGGGTGGCTCGGTGGGTTGAATGACCAGCTCTTGATTTCGGCTCAGGTCATGATCTCAGGGTCCTAGGATCAAGCCCCATGTTGGGCTTCACACTCAGTGGGGAGCCTGCTTGAGATTCTCGCCCTCCTTCTGCCTCTTTCCCTCCCCCACTTGTGTGTGTACACTCTTGCTCTCTCAAATAAATATATAAATAATTTTTTAAAAATGAAATACATGGATTCTAATTATCAAAAAGAAAGAAAGACAAATTCTAAAAACACAACACTGGTAGAAGTACAACATATTCTAAATACATAGCGTGTTCAGGGTTGTGCAAAGAGCATTATCAACTCTTGAAATTCATAGACTATAGCATAACAGACAATAATGAATCTGGAAGGGCTGTGTAGGATGAGTGGGAAGAATTCTTCTGAGTCTCCAGAACCTTCCAATCAAAGCCATAGAGAACATCTCTGTTCTCTGTGTCTCCTTGGAGCTATTTGGATTCATCCTTTGATTACCTGTTTATAGATCATTCCCCTGACTTTGGAGCTATTACCAACATCCAGTAGCTTCATCCTATTTCAACACGTGATATTTTGACCCCTAGGTTTCCTCTTACCACAATATGGTTCGGTTCCTTCTAGAGCTGGCAACCAGCCTGCTGTTCCATAAACACTCGATCCTTTAACTGGAGCCCTCTGAAGATTTTTCAATGATATATTTAGCATAAAGCAGACCCAAAGACCGGAGCAGAGCATTTCCGCCAACAACACATGACAAATGAACTATCTTCCCAGGAAGGAGGAAATACGAAGCCCCCACAAATGACACATGGTGTTACCACAGTTCCAACGGTAAGTGCACACCTCTGTCCTGAGACCAGCGCCAAGCCATCCTTCGGGCTTACAGGAAAGCGGTACCAGCAACGTGCTACAAGATAAGGACCCATGCACATGCCTCCCCATGAAGAGTGTGTGGCTCCCGACTGATAAAGAGCTCTATCCCTGTATCCAACGGAATGCACTCATAGAGCAAAGCAGTCCAAGTCTGACAACGAAACGAAAGCAAGATGATGCTCTCCTCTGATAAGAGGCACCCACTACCGCATTTGTCAATTTAATGGGAATCATTTTAAGCTTTTAGTGTCTGATAAGGGAATTAAATTTTACTTAGTTATTTCCATAGAAACTAAAGAGTTTGCAGAGATATTCGACATTTGATTTCTTAATCACATCTTCCTAAATGTTACTTTCACAAAACAACATTGGTTTTCAAAGACTGGGAACGGGAAGTGGGAAGAGCCTGACAGAAAGAAATGAGTTACTATAACTCCTAGAGTGTATTGATATAGTATATTAATCAGCTGGTATTTTTTAAAAATTAAATTAATATGCTGATTATAAACCAGGTTCAAAAAAGAGAAGTGTCAGTATGTATGTATACATAAATTGCTTCTAGATTCCCACTTGTGGTAAACATGCCTAAATATTTTTCAAGCTATAAAAGGAAACCCAAATAAATACCAGCTGTGCAGGTTTATCTAGGAACAGAAAAAATATGGAAAGAAGAAAAAGAAGGCACTGCTACATCATTAGTTTAAAATGAATCCAAAGACTGCAAAGTGGGGGCAGGGGTTGGTGCGTTCAGAACAACAGAGAGGTAACTCGTTGGTTCTGTCCTGGAATCTTGCCCTGGTCATCACACACAGTTGCCGAACAGAGTCACATAGGATCTATATTGGTGAAAAGGTCATTTCTACAGCTTGGCTCTCTCCATTTCTTCCTCTGTGGCTTTTTCTTTCTATCCCTTGCTCCATCTCAACCTCTCTGTGCCTCCGTGTTCATGTGAGTCTCCCTGTGTCTCTCTCTTCCTTTTCTGTGACTTTCCACGTGTGTGCGTTTGCATGTCCATGTCCCTGTCTTTCTCTTTTTGCTTCTGTCTTCACAAGACTCCATCTCTCCCTTTCTTCCCTGTCCCTACCTCAGACTGACTATTCTGCTTCCAAATGCACACAAGCAAACAAGAAAGCCCTAGGCCTTATTTACATTACTTCCCAGAGAACAAAGGATAATTAAATTGAGTCCAGGTTTTAGGCTCCCGAGAGAGAATCTAATGGGTCCAGGTTGGATCAGGTAAAACACTTAAACAACTGAGGTCACAGAGAGCGCGTTACAAACATGGTCTCTCACGTTGTGGGGGAGGGGCAGAGGCAGTTCTCAGACCAAGGGGCATGAGAACAAAATGTCTGGATGCCAGCGGCACCTCATTCATCAAGACTTTCCCAATTAAACCAGCTCAGACAGATGTCCCACTTGGCACTTACTTAAATATACTTACAATATACTTAAATATATGCCACTTACTTCGATCTGTGCTAGTTCCATGACCTTGAGAAAGTGATTTGTCCCTCTGATCTTTAGTAATACAAACTACCTCACTGAACCAAAGACTGAATATGTGAATATAGGTGACAGTATTTATGATTAAGGTTGACACAGGGTCATTGCTCAATAAGGGCATCACTGCCCTCACCTACAACATTACTGACTGTTGCCCCTTTTAGGGTTCTGATCTTGTCATCTGTGCTTGATCTCCTAAACTTTTTACCAACTCAATGCCCCTCCCTCCCCCATATAGCTAGCACAATGCCTGACACAGAGCAAGGTGCTCAGAAAATTCCTGTTGACTGATCAATGATGTTAATACTCTTAGGGACTTGAAAACTAAAACCCAAAAGAAGATGTTGTATTTCTCATCCTATGCTGAGAAAAGATTCCTGATGAAAGAAACACAAATTCCTTAGAAACACAAATTCCTAAGAACAGGGCACTTGTCAGTTTTGTTCCTCCCATATCCCCACCACTGATCATAAAGGCATAACACAGTAGATGCTAAATATATGCCAGCAAAGTGAGTGAATTAATGAAATGAATGAACAAACCCTAACTCCATCCCTTGTAGGGCCAGCTTTATGGGCATTTGGTCCATGCAGCTGCACAGAGCTCTACACTTAGGACCCCACACTTGGTTTAATGCTCTGTGGTCATTGTCTTCAAATCTTGAATTATTTCTGAATAAGGGGCTCCATTTTCATTTTACACTGGGCGCATCAATTATTTAACCAATCTTGATTCTCAATGGTGGTGAATAATACTGGTGACAGTTAGCCCATCACTCTACTCTATACAGCAGTAAACCCAAGTGCCTTATTCAGTTCAGGCCATTATAATGAAATGTCACAGACTGGGCAGCTGATAAGTAATAGAAATTTGTTCCTCACAGTTCTGGAGGCTGGGAGTCTGAGATCAGGATGCCAGCATGGTCAGAGGAGGACCCTCTTCCAGATGGCAGTCTTATTCTTACATGGTGAAAGGGGTGAGAGATCTCTATGGGATCTCTTATATAAAGTCACTAATCCCATTCATAAGGGTTCCACCCCTATGACCTAAGCACCTCCTGAATACTATCACACTGGGCATTAGGATTTCAACATATGAATTTGGTGGGCATAGCAGGGGGGCAGGACACAAATATTCAGAGCATTGCGCCATGGAAATAGCACCAGGAATAGAGATGCTTGTTCTGAAATAGTTGTGAAGCCCCCTTGGATATAGAGGCCCACTGAGTCACAGATATTCCAGTCCAACCACCCAATGCCTCCTGGAGTTTCTCAGAAGCTTCTTTACTCTCCCACTTGGCTCTGGCTCTGCCTCTCAAAGAAGATACCAACATTATGGACAAATGTCTCCTGGGGGCTAGCTATACTATTAATTATTTGTTTACTCAGTTCCAGAGGCCAGTAGTAGTATCTCTTATCCACTCACTTCTCGT
This sequence comes from Enhydra lutris kenyoni, assembly GCF_002288905.1. Lineage (NCBI taxonomy): Eukaryota > Metazoa > Chordata > Mammalia > Carnivora > Mustelidae > Enhydra > Enhydra lutris. The sequence goes on along the minus strand of NW_019154088.1, from coordinate 24,785,829 downwards.
ACTGTAGCTTAATAGAGTGGTTATTACCTGTGTATTTCAATTAGGGTTCGTAGTTTGGGGTATTTAATTGTTAGAAGGAAATCAATACACTTCTTATCAAAGGCTTCAAATCAAAGCAAGCCAAATTACTTGTAATTCCAAGACAGGTCGCCTAGTAAGCTATGACACACACTTGAGGGGTAAATGTTGACATATTAAATCCCTAGTAGCATGAAGAGTTAACAGAAAAAATGTTTAAAATTAATCTATACTTTATAGCATTCCTCCGCTTGACATGTTTTTCTTTTCAAATATCATTTTCATTATTTTTTATTTTAATAGAGTGGTAATCTTTGATTCAAGTCCCTGTCTCTGATCATAATATATGTTCTCACTGTCGTTGAAAATTTGTTCCTGTCACATAGGAATCCACTGCTATTAGATTCTATTGCAATAATTTATTAATATTAAGTCCATTAAATGATGACATCCTAGGCATAGAAAAATATTCTATACTGAAGAAATAATTTGGTTCAGAGTTTTTTAGTTCTCTTAAAATTGTCTGGAAGCATTCATGATTATTTTAAAAGATTTGTCACAGAAAAGAATAGTGCAAACATTTAAGAATAACAAAGACCATCAATATGTCTACTTTACCAATTCTGAATTTACATACTAGTTCCAATCTTCCTCTGGCCCATTACATTCCCAATGTCCCTATTAAAATTATATGATGACCCAAAGGTACTAAAAAATCAAGTTAATAAGTAAGAATGGGATTTCTCTTAATCCATTAAATTATGTGGAACAGTTCTCCTCCAAATTCCATCCCCAGCCCATTCTTAACACTTTTAAGACTTTTTTAGTCTTTCTTGATCCAATGTAACATTTCCAGAGAATACAAAGGCATTAATCCTTCTGGACGTTCACTGACCATATATATATCCCTGTTCTGCTCGGTTTCTGCCATGACTTGCTCTCTTTTCCTCCCCTTTGTTCTTGTAATTCATCTGTCTGGTATAGAAAATGCACAGCCTAACCTGGGCAGTTAGCACCCTGCACAGAGAATGCTCAGCTCAATTTTCTAAAACAATTAAACTAAAAATAGCTTCAATTTACAAATAGAAGGACAAATGCTGAATTGGGAAGAGACTTTCTGTATATACATCAGTGAGTCAGCAGTGGATCTCCCCTCAGTAAAAGCAAATGAAATACTATATCGTCCTTAATAGCTCCAAAACATAAGAATAAGCCACTGTTAGGCCAAGTTTTGGCATCCTAGTGATGACCATTTAAGAACACACAGAACACTTGTTACTACGACCAAATCATTCTGAAGACAGAGTACTAGGTAAGTTTCTACCAGAACTGAGAACATACTATGCTATTAAGCCAGGAACGGTGCTGTATATTAATTCTTCCATCTACCATTGGGTGGTTTCCATGGCCTACAAAATAAAGTCCCACCCCTCCATGGGTATGAAACTACAAAACCAGCCTAGTTTTCAAAATGTAACTTATACACTAGACATACCGAAGGTGCCAGTTACCACACTTTTACCTCTCAGCTCCAAACTTGCCCTTCTATATACTTGGCCTTGTGATGGTGAGGCTGGGACTTTACAAATAGCATTTCTGCATTACCAGTGTCTCCCCGAGTTCCAACAATAGAGACGATAGCTGGAGGATGCAAGAGGAGACAAGGAAGAAGAGAATTAGTAGTCCTTCCCGTTTGCTTCCTGTGTGCTTTCTGTTTACTTCCTGTTTGCTTTGTTGCTGTGACCATCCAACTAGCAATGCTTCTTTGACCCAGAAGGGGTAGTTTCTTCCTATAAAGGCAGCTAATTCTGTTTGCTATTTTCCTACCATTTACAGAACCAGCCTCAGAGTGGACCCCTCAGAGACACCACTCGAAGCCACCCAGCTCCCCGCCTCAGGCCTGAGGCCCACCCCACAGAGCCCTTTCTGCAGACTTCTGGGTTTGAATAATTCCAATTTCTTCCCAATGTTCCCCTAGCCTTGACAATGTAATGAGTACCCCTGTAATTAGTTACTATTGTGGTGGTTCTGGTTGTTTTGCCTTTTGTTACCTAGTTAACAATCTTGTGCCTAGTTAAAATTCTTTACATCAGATGAAGATTGACACCCTGAACCAGTAGCCACATTTAGTCGGCTTTGACACTTTGGTGTTTTTATACACTTTCCTGGAATAACTCTCATTTTTTCCTCTGGAGACAGATGCTTAAATATTCTTTACTATCCTTGTTAAATATCACTTTTTCTGTGACGCTTTTCTTGGCCTCTTGAAGCAGAATCATCACTCCCTTATGATGAGTACAGTTTCCGTTTGTACACCCTGCTATGTGCCAGTTAATGCTATGATTACTTACTTAGATGTCTTTGTGCTCTGCTGGATCATGAGCTCTGTAGAAACAAGACCTAATGCTGATTCATCTCTGTACCCATGCTACCCAGGACATTATCCAGCACATGATAGGAATATCATAAGTTCTCATTTATTTTTTGTGGGGTTAATGAATTATAAGTTTCTCTGGGAAGATGTAGAAACAGGCTGTCTTTGGCTCAGGTTCTATAATAGGAGAGGACTTAAAAACATGCTAATTCAAGGAAAACCTCCAACTAGCCAGTCAACTTTACTTCAAATTCCATCCTTAGGTAGTATATACCACAGTACCTAATATGTAATAAGTAGGAAATAAATGTCAGTTTGTTTGTTTTTAATTCTTCTCACTTAGTAACTAACAAACAATGGCTTAGGCACAAATTCTTCACCAGTATACTCAATACACCTAGCAATATGGCCCAAATTATTTTCTCTTCCACTGACACATATCTTGAGGCTTTATTTTTTATTTATTTATTTTTTTAAAGATTTTATTTATTTATTTGACAGAGATTACAAGTAGGCAGAGAGGCAGGCGGGGGAGGGAGGGGGAGGGCAGAAGTAGGCTTCCTGCTGAGCAGAGAACCTGGTATGGGACTCGATCTCAGGACCCTGGGATCATGACCTGAGCCAAAGGCAGCGGCTTAACCGACTGAGCCACCCAGGTGCCCCTATCTTGAGGCTTTAAACTAGATCTTGGCCAACTACAGCCTAGCCTATAGGCCAAATCCAGACTGCCACCATTTCCTGTAAATAGAGTTTTATTGGAACACAGACAAACTCATTTACATATTGTTAGCTCTAAACTCACCCTTCTCTCCTCTTTTCTATACTCTACTATACCATACTTGACAGGCTGAGTAATTATGACAGAGATCATATGCCCCACAAATCCCAAAATATTTACTATCTGACCCTTCATAGAAAATGTTCGCTGATGCTTGCTCGAGACTATTGCCAAACCAGAATTATCATTTTTTCCTCACATATGATCCACATCACTTTTACTATTGTTAATGTCATTTAATTTTTGCCTGTCATAGCCTCCTAGTCCCTGAAATTTTTCTGACCTGTCCAACTAAAAGGTATCAGTCATCCCTTCCTTTGAACTCTAGTTTCATATTTTATCATTCTACAGAATTGGCTATTTTTACTTGTAATTATATATATGATGAATGTGTATGTATATATGTGTGTGTATACATAATAACATATATATATATATATATATGTTATTATGTATACACACACATATATACATACACATTCATCATATATATGTTGGGTGTATATATAATATATATGAGTATGAACACACACACACACATACATACACTCATCACATCCCTTCAAACTGATTATACATTCTTAGATGATATGTTCTAGAATTTATGTATCTTCTTATCTCTTACAGTCCTGGAAACCAGTAGAAACTTATAAGTATTTGCCAGATTGACTCAAATAGAACTGAATTGTCTACCAGCAGGTTGCCTATGCTCTTCTCTCAAAAGCCTGAGCCCCTGGATGGTAACACACCACATCACAAACCATTTAGTGGGTCAACGCCATGGGTTATGACTAGTTTCTTTCTTTGTTCTTAATAACACTGCTTAATCAAAAGAAATAATTCTTCATAACTATGGTTAGCAAGTTATCTAAAATAATGAACCAAATCATAGTTAAGACTGTATTTCAGGATTTATGGGAAATTCTGACTGCTTTCATGATTAGTGAGTGTATAAGGTACGGAATGCCTTAGGATCTGAATGTAGGATGGCTTTAGCTAGTCATTTGAGCTAATGAGGCTATTAGGTGATTCACCTTAAATTTCCCCCAAAGTCGTTAGCCACAGAATTATTTTCCAGAATTGTTCTATTGGTGATTATAAAGCAAATGGGAGATTTGAAATCAGGGTAAATTCAGTTTTCTTTTATAATTAAATTCTACCCTGGTCTCTATCTGTAATTAATATACTCTAATTGTTTTTATCTTTGAGATAATAAAATGTGAAACTATAAAGGTATGCAATTTAATAAATGTGTTTGGTAATATAAATACAATGGAATTATATGAACTAGAGACAAGAGTACAGAAGTGACACGTTATTTCATTTTAATAAAATGAGAATTAATTGATTCTATTTACCCTGGTTAAGTTATCCTCATTACTTAAGAATCTTTTTTTTTTTTCAGTTCTAAAATAGTAGACTCCCTAGAAATGCTCCTTAATTTAACAAAAGACCTCCATTTAAGAAAACAAAACTTCTATTCATATTAATTTCACTGGTTCCAGTAACAGTCCCTCCAAAGTTGTGTGTTAATAAGTCATGGTCCAGTCATCTGGTAAAAGATTCCCCTCTCATAAAAGAAGCCCAAGGGTCAAAGTGTAATCCTATAAAAGGAATATATATGAGAAGTCCAACTCAACTGAGCATGCTTCTTTCTCTTTATTTTATGATGTCCTGATACCTTGGCTGATATTAATCATATCACAACCCCATCAATATTACCTATGCTGTTATTTCAACTTGGCAGATTATCTCATCCAACAGCTATCTATGATCGAGCATCTGCATGAAAAATGGAAATGTTTCAAAAATCCTGGCTTCATTCTATTCCTCAAATATGGAGTGCCATTTACACATGAAAATGTGTTACTGCTGCTCAGGAGGAGACACACATAGCTGTCAAGTTCATAAGATGTACAATATGGCAACCTGACCACCTATATATGGGATATGACTCTGGGAGCAAAACAATGCTGTTTAGCTGGGAAGTGGAAAATGAGCACTTGGAATAGCAACAATACTTGGTCTGACTCTAATAGTAGCACTCAATGAGTCAATGCACAGATTTTTTTCTTTTTTAAGATAATAGGATGCAAGGGAGGTCACTCAAATGACAGCTTATCAGAATTTTAGTGTTGACTCACTATGATTTGGTACTTTAATGCCTTATAAAAGTACACGTGTACTCATAGAGTGAGAACACTGGAAAGTCTTTAAGATACCAGGTAGACTCATATTTTCCATTTTATAGATGAGGAAAATAAAACACAAAGAGTTTCCATGACTTGTCCAAAAAATTCATAGCTAATTGGCAATAGTAGGATATGGATTAGAACCCACATCTCCTTATAATCTACTGACTATTCCTCTAAATTAGGTTGTTTATCTGGAGATACAAGCCTCACGTATCTACTGTGCATGTACTTTGTTTATGTTAAAGGAAAACTATCACTCTTAAAGAGCAGCATATAAGGAAATAGAATTTTTTTAAAAAGTCAAAACTGGCTAGAGATGACATAAGCATCAGCAATTCTCTGATCAGTAGCCTCCAAGTTTCTCCATCCCTGAGAAGAGGCTGGAGTCCCCTTTCTAGTTCACTAATCCCTGGAGCTATTATAGATTTGCCCATTTGAAACAAGCCAACTCTTGGTCTTTTCCCCAAGAATAAACAAATAGTTCTACGTGTATACACCTCTCTACGGTGTATCGAGTCTGAGAGAAAGCATAAATCTTCAGGATCTCATCATAAAATATTAAGACATTTTCATCAAAACTTGCACAGGGCCATTGTTGGTGGCCAAGGAAAAGACAAAAGGAAGAAGAGCTATAAGAAAATATTTTACCTAAATAAGAGATTTGGGGAGCCATTTGGCTAATTTATCAATGGACATTTCAGAATATTATTTCATGGGGGTTTTTTGTTTTTATTTTGCTGAATATTAATCTTAATAATACTGTCATTTACCTAGCTGTTTCATTTGTTTATTTTGGCTCTTCTTAATATGCTTCTTATTACTGCACATATCTTTCAAAATATACATATGAGAAATAAAGTCACTGGACTGGAACACTATCACAAGATAATAGCTTGCTTTTGCTAGATAAATGCCAAGGTAAAGCTAGACATTTATTGAAAGTAAATGTCAAGACAAATTGAGAAACATTGATTATAAGAAAATGTTCTAATACAGTAGCTTCATTTCTGTTGTACCAAATGATGCATGTTGATGTAATCATTTTCTTTAATAGATCTTAGTGTAGTCAAGTAAAGTAGCTTATAGTACAACAGAGCAACTACCTTTGGATTGTTGAAGAGAACCAAACTTGGCATGATATGCAGCCAATCCAAAAGCTGTTCATAGATAATACACCCAGTTCCTTCTCCAGCAAGTCATGTGTACCAATGATTTCTCACCAGCAGAGGCTACTCATATTCCAACTGTAAATAAGATTGGCTATTGTACAATTTGGTTTGCTATTTTTCCTTCTAAAGGGTTTATGTACTGTGTTTGAGACATGTCCTGGTATGTATACATAAATATGCATATTTTATATACACAAAAATGTATATTACATATATAAAATGTAAATCACATATATATGCATATATATATACACAAAATTTAACAAGAGATGGCCAAAGTCTTTGCCTATCCTTACAGATAACAAAATATGCCAGAACAAGTGTGTAGAAACAAAAATCTAGTCCAGATTTTGAAAATGCTATGTTTTGACCTTTCAAAAATTGGCTCCCAAAACACACATTTGCTATTTTGAAAACACTTCCAAATTTTCAGAGATGACAGCTCACTGAGCGAATTCTGTTCCAGGAGGTTCAACTTAGGATGGTGGGCCATCCAAGCTGGCCTGAGTGAAATCACAAGGGAGATCCAGAAGCAAGAGGCTTCCTTAGAATTGAAAAAAAGTATGATTCTCTAAAAGGAATTCCTCATTGTATTGGCACCACAGGGAAAACAGACCAAGGTCATTTCACTGGAGACCAGTTTTGCTTAAAGAGAAAGAAGGTACTAAACCAAATTAATTACCTAAACTTCTTCAGCATTTATAAGGCTAGAAATAGACTTTAGTTTTATAGCGTATATTGAAAATAGCTTCTCTCAAACTCCCAAGCTCTGAAAGGCAAAGACAATAAAAGAAACGGAATTTCAACTGAAGAAAAGTACATTTTGTGGATGGAAAGAACAAAGATAATGGGGAAGTTGAAAATGTGTAAAAATACAGTTTCACATATCTCTTCTGGTCATGGGGAGGGAAGCAATAAACCAAAAGACAGAAGTAGTGTAACTATGTGTGTGCAGAGGTGTGTGTGTGTGTGTGTGTGTGTGTGTGTATACGCACACACATGCACGCTATGGATCTAGGCCACCTTAACTACCAAAAACACAATCAAGAAGTCACAACATCAGCCAAAGTTTTTTTTTTTTTTTCCTGATTTTAAGTAGTCAGATTTCTATTTGCATGCCTGATACTTTGTAGAATGATTTAAAATAACACAGTTTCAGGCACCCAATCTACTCACCGACTGAAAGAGTTGTTTAATAACCTTGGGAAAGTTCTTTGTTCTCCTTAATGATTCACTTCTATATCTCCAAAGGGTGGGTAATAACAGCATCTATTTTGTAGGACTGCTCTAAGAGTTAAAAAGATAATACATGAAAAAGTGCCCGGAAAAGCCCCAGACTAGGGCACACACTAATCCCTATGTTAACTTCCATTTCCATTGATCTGCATCAATATATTGAACCAGTCAGAAATGACCAGTAGTTGGGAAAGAGCAGCAACGCTAAGTACTTGTTAGAAGACAGAAGTGTCTGAAGAGAAAATCTGTTAGACAATGAGGCTGCAAGGCTCTGTCCTGTTCATTCAGTCCCTGAGCAATGGCTGCTGTCCTATCCCCATTTGCTTGGAAGGTAACGGCCATGCATCTTGCAAGCCTGGCCATTGGTCCCCACAACAGGGAGTTTCTGTGTGAGTAAGCACAGTTTTCTCTCTCAAAACTTTATACAATGACAATGAAGTCCCTACTCACCCACTTTTCCTTATTCCCTTCCCATATAAACTGAGATTGGAAGAAGACTCACTTAAAGTAAGCTTTTTAAATAAAAAATAAAACCAAAAAAAAAGGGCAAAATTTCCTTTGGGCTTCTGGTCTTTTTTCATCTTGTGTCTTAGGCTGCTGAGAAAGAAGATTTTGTGGTTGGGTTATTTCTTTCTCCTCATGTTTCTTTAGGAAAGTTGAATAATAATGGGAGACAGCTTGCCTACCAGCCAAGGGCTACGTAGCCTACAAATCACGTAGCCTACAAATCACAACTTACGAAACCTTGAAAGGGAAGAAATCTTCCTAAATTCTTCCTACAGGAAGAATTCTTCTTTTTAAAAAAAAAAAATTGTATTTATTTATTTGAGAGAGAGAGAGTGAGCCAGAGAGAGAGAGAGAGAGAGAGCAGGAGCAGGGGGGAGGGGCAGAAGGAGAGCGAGAAGCAGACTTTCTACCAATAACCAGGGAGCCCAATGCAGAACTTGATCTCAGGACCGTGAGACCACAGCTCAAGCCAAAAGCAGACACTTAAGTGACTGAGCCACCCATGGGGCCCCTATATGGGAAGAATTAAGTTGCCAGAGACACCAGACATATTTATATATGTCTCCAAGGACCTAAGCATCGGGATAAAAAAATACAACAATCAACTATCTATACATACAGACAATTGATGTCGTTTTTAATTTTTAAACCAGATGTCCAAGCAACATTGTGTATTTACACACTAAAAAATTAGAATAAGGCAATGGATACATAAGTATGTTTGAATCTAGAATCAAATACGGTATCCTTTGACGACCCACATAAAGTGTGGTTCTCAACCTTAACTAAACATTAGAATCTTCAGGGAAATGCTTTAAAATACTGATGCCTGGGTCCCTCTTACCAGAGATGCAGATTTAATTCATCTTAGGTAAGACAAAGATATGAGGAGTATTTAAAAGATTCCTGAGTGATTCTAACATGGTACCAATTTTAAAAAAATAATGACCGAAGGGAACAGAGGGTCTATGTTCATTGTAGACATCCCACAGTTTCAGCAAAAGGCAGAAGTTCACACACGGACCCACCGGCCTCCAGCAGTCTAGGTACGAAGAACTGTAATCTAATAATAAGAACAAAAGAGAGGAGAAGAGAAGGAAAGAGAAGTCATGGCTGTCTGTTTTTCATTTTGCTCCCGGGGTTGGAATTTGGATAGTTTTATGTTGAGAACAGAAGGAAAATGAATATAATAATGAACTCTATTCATTGGCAAACAGGACTAACACCTGCCACACAGGCTAATCCTGTTCTTTATTAAGATCATAGTATACTAGGGTTAGGGTATGAATCTCTGTGTTATTTAAGGCTTGATGCAACAGAAATCTAAAAATCTAAAAGACCTCACTGTGAATATTCTAGCTTAATGATTTTCTTGTTTTGGTTTGTGAAAGTCACATAAAATAGCCATTATTACGACTGTATAGATTTAACAGATCATGTAGATTCTTATCTTCAATGGACAATACTTTGATTGGTTTCATTGGAGTTTCGAGCCAGTCTGTTGATGTTATGAGATACAATATAAATATGGAAAATAGGGCTCTAGTTCAGTAATTGAGGTGATCGATGTAAGAATAAGTCAAGTCTCACTATATTGTTTTCCTTTAGATTAATCTCTTTATCTCTTAATATCCCACATGCTCTGATAGCAATGGGCAGGGTTTAAATCTCAAACTAAGACCTTTCACAAGATTGATACCAACTATTTTTTGTGTGTGTTTTTTCTGTCTTTTTCTGAGGGCACACACGTTACAGTAGATTTGTCACGAAAATGGCCCTTATGCTGCTTCCATCAAGAGGTGAAGTCTATTTCCTCATCCCTTGAATCTGGACTGGCCCGTGACCTGCTCTGGTGAACAGAATGTGTCAGAAGTAACCGTGTGCAAGCTCTGAGTCTATGTCTTAAGGGGCTCCGCAAACCAGCTCCTGCAGGGAAACAGCCTGCTGGAGGATGTGAGATGTGGATGAGAACTCAGCCATCCCATTCTAGAACAACCTGCAGCCAGCACACTTGCATCCAACTTCAGACACAGGAAAAGAGCCCCGCTGAGGTGAGTCAAAGCTAGCTGAGACCTGAAGACCCACCCAGCAGCCCTGCATATTCCTGAGATCAACAGATACTCCTTGTTTAAACCACTGGGTTTTGTTGGTACATAGCATTCACATGATAATAGACAGCTAATACAGAGACCATCTGATTTGTAAATATCCAAAATATAAGACAAAACCCTTTCCAATTTCCACACATTTTTGAATCACCAAAGGAAATCCAAGAGTATTTATTCTGGTCATTCCCAATCATACACTTCCACAATTATAAAAGATATTAAACTCCATGTGAATTTCAGCAACCCCTCCCCGCTCCAGCCCCCCAGGGATGCAGCAGTCTTTCTCAGACAGATCAGGAAAAGAAAGACAATTGGATTTGAACATAGGAGAGTTGCCTACACAATTCAGACTGGCTGCAAAAGCAGGATTGTTTTGTATCCCACGGCCCTTCCCCATGTGTGCTCTCATGTTCCCTGCATCTCGTTGTAAAATCCAAGCAGCTCCAAAGAGTAGAGTAGATTGCTTAGTGTCCCGATGGCACAGGAAGGTACCAGAACACTCTGCCCCTGACATTCTGAACCGTTTTGCAGCCTACCAAGGATAACTGTCAACCAAAACAGCTTGGGATGAGACAAGGAGAATGATTAAAGAAGGAGCCTGAAATCGATACTGTTGAACTCCTTCTGCCTTTTGTCCAGAGCATGTGATTCCTAACCCTAACCACGGAGCTGTGGCATGAACTTAATTAAAACCTAATAATAATGATAGTTATGGATGGAAAAAGAAATGGTTATTTCAGGTTTATGGATGAGACAAGGCTTTCTCAAATGGCTTTTTCTCCTTTAGTGCTGTTTGTTCAACTCATGATTTCAGAGTGTGTACAAAGGGTCTATCTTGCAAAATGATGAATGCTGGAAGCATATTTTTAAAGGAAAATTATCAGTAGTCCATTTCAGAGAGGATTCTAACTGCAATCAGGCTCACTGCATTTTCATCTAACAACTGCAAAGCTCTTCTGTGTGATTTTGGCAGGTTTAGAGCACCACTATGTGGTCTGTGGGTGAGTATGTGAGTGCATGTATATATTTTTCAAATATATATATGTATGTGTATGTGTATATATACATACATATATACATATACACATAAATGACAAAACCAAAAATGACTGTGATATGTCTCTTCCAAAAACAAGAGTATGGAATACAAGTCACCTTTAAAAAGAGTAAATGAGACCTCTGCATTTAATTGTGCAAAAACAAAAATAATTTGGTAGCTAATTTTAACAAATGGAAAAACACCCGGGCCATTTTTTTTTCCAAAGGTTTCTATCTTAATGCATTTTGCTATTGTGTTTCATCTGCATGTGGTACATTACATTTAATGAAAATCACACAGTCCAATTATCTCTCCTAAGGGAAGAGGAGAAAGGAAAGAGGAGGTAGGGGAATCTATTGTCAGCACAGGGAGATGCCTTTGGCAACTTAATAGGAGAAGGAAAAACAGCCCGTGCTTTTCAGACAAACACATAAATCCCTCACACTTGGTGACTCTCCAGATAGAAACCCCCAGAAGGGGCATTGCTCGGCCTCTCCAGAAGCAGAACCAAGAATTTACTTGCTCCTGGTGTGGATTCTGAAGAGGCTGCAATTTTGTTGTTAGTAAAACTGCTAAACATGGCTCCTTTCCTAGCAGCTGTATTAACTGGGGGACATGGGTGAGCCCATTCTCTCCTGGCACTCAGTCCAGAAAGCCAACTGTCAAGCTCCTTTCCGCTGAAAGATGCTTCTAGTTGCCTGAAAGTATAATTCAGCCTCTAGAAGTTTTCATCTTAAAATGAATGGCAAAGGATGTTACAGTGGCTTCAATGCAAACGAGGAAAATATTCTGGATTCTTCATATAAAACCAGTGCTCTAGGCTGCACTGGCCAATCCTGTAGACACCAGCCACATGTGGCTATTTAAACTTTAATTAAAATCAAATTGAATTAGAGCTAGCTCCTTAGTTGCCCTAGCCACATTTCAAAGTCAGTAGCTACTTATGGCTACTGTTTGGACAGCAGAGCTAGAGAACATTTCCATCATAGCAAAGAGTTCTGTTGGACAGTCCTGGTCTACACGAACACAAGAGTTCCTGCCTGCATTTCATATCTGTGAAATGGAGATACTGGGGGATAGCCTGAGTTCTAGCATTGTCTTAATGCTTTTTCCCTTTTGCCTACTCTCTTTTTTTTTTTTCCCCCTACGTGGGATCTATGTGATTCTGGTTATTTGTACCCACTGATCCTAAATCTGGGAGCAGTCCCATGTTCCAGGGTAGGTGATAAAAACAGATATCTTCGGTACTTAGGACAGATGGCAGGAAGTCACGAAGACGGAGAGAACTTCCAGAAGAAAAGGGCAGAGATTACAATACTGAGCTAATACATCCCATCTTTACCCATCATGCATCTCATTCCCTTTTAGCCACAAGAATGTGATGTTCAGAGAGGGATGAAATTGCAAGGCAATTGTACATGCTATGCCTAGGACAGAGGTTTCTTGTGCCTACATAAATCTTAAAATGCATTTTTAAGACACACATTATCTTTTGAAAGGGACCCATGAGATTTTAAATTGCAAATTTCCCCAACTTCTCCCCTTGACACATGGAGTCCAACTCTCCTCCTGTTCAGATGTAAAGTCCAGAATATATAGATTTTTGTCCTTATGGTCCTCTGATCTAACCAAGCACTTAGAAAAGTGGTAAAGAAAGGTGGTAAACTCTTAATAAATATTTACCCAAAGTAAATGCATTGCTCATCTGTCTGCCTTGGATAATAATACCTCCCCAGTCACTTATGCCAGGCTAGAGTTTGCTGGCTTCTAAGTTACCCCAAGTTTCCAAAAGAACACAGCTATTAACCTTGACTCTCTGATTCCTGTATTACACTATGTACTTAGAGAATCTTATGCAACATCTCCTGCTCTCCACCAGTTTATCTCAGTTCTTCTTGATCTTACCTATACTTTGAAACTCCATTTCTTTCTTCCTGGACTTTTGTAGTAGCTCAAGAGGTCTCCCAGTACCCAATGTGTTAACTCACAGACCCAGCCTTCATAATGGGGCAAGGGTTATCAAATCTCCATGTAAGGGTTCTTTAGGTTCTGTCTGTGGGAAGAAAGCAAAGACCCCCTTAATTTGTACCACCAAATATCTCTCGAGTCCTATAAGCTTCTCAATAATAGGTGTAATATTAATCAGGACTCTCTTGGTTGCAAAGGACAGGCTACTTTTGGCTAGCAGTCCAAAGGGACTTGACTGGCACAGGGTCTCGAAGAACTAGCTGAACAATCCAGCTCTGTGAGCCTCAGAAGTGCCGCCCAGCCTCAGAAACAATTGAAGTCATGGATCTAGAAATTTCTAAGACTCTGTCTCTCGTCTTTGCCCCTCTCAGTGTGTTGGGGTTAGTTTCTTTCACTGCAGAAGGTCTCTCCCCACATGGTGGAAATCCTACCACTACTAACTCCCAAAGATTCTATCTTGTACCTTCATCCCCAGAAGATGGAAAACACAGAATCCTGAGATTTAAACTCCTCAGTGGCAGACTCATTGTCCTGGCCTGGGACAGGAGCTTCTAGGAGGGCAGGTTAGCTGTACTAATACTCGGGTTCCTTTATTAAAGACAAGGTTGGGGGAAGGGAGGGATTGCCAAAGAGAGGTGCTGGTAAACTCTCTGGTAACCCCTGCAGGAACCAGACTTTCTCAATTATTTAAAATATTTATAGCACAGTGTCTCATATCTTTAGATGCTCAATAAATGTTTGTTTAATTGCAACAAAAAGACATTATTTTGACACCTGAAGTAAATAGAAAACTCAAGGAACTTTAACATATCCATGTCATTATTTGACTAGTAAAGTGTTTTCATCAAGCCTCTAACTAGATATAGCAAGGCATGAAAATTATTCTTTCTAGAACCCAACTAATAGCCTCTTCATTGGGGATGCCTGGGTGGCTCAGTGGGTTAAGCCTCTGCCTTCAGCTCAGGTCATGATCTTAGGGTCCTGGGATGGAGCTGCTCTCTGCTCAGCAGGGAGCCTGCTTCCTCCTCTCTCCCTCTTTGCCTGCCTCTCTGCCTACTTGTGATCTCTCTCTGTCAAATAAATAAATAAAATCTTAAAAAAAAAATAGCCTCTTCATTATCCCAAAATAAAAATAAGAATCTACCTTGGAAATAATAATTGTGGTTGAAAATCTGAATCTTGGCTTTACCATTTTTGGTGGTGTGACTTGTGCAAATTACCTAACCTTTCTATACCTCAGTTACTGCATCTACAAAATGGGAATTAAAATAGGACCTATTATGGGGCGCCTGGGTGGCTCAGTGGGTTAAGCCTCTGCCTTCGGCTCAGGTCATGATCCCAGGGTCCTGGGATCGAGCCCCGCATCGGGCTCTCTGCTCAGCGGGGAGCCTTCTTCCCCCTCTCTCTCTGCCTGCCTCTCTGCCTACTTGTGATCTCTCTGTCCAATAAATAAATAAAATCTTTAAAAATAAATAAATAAATAAATAAAACAAATAAAATAGGACCTATTAAATGGATAACATATTATAAGACTCTGGGAATAGTTCCTGGGATATAGTAAAGCAGTGTTCCTCAACCGAGTGTGACCCTGTCCCTCCACAGTACAACTGGCAATGTCAAAGAGATCTCGGGTTGTCACAACAGGATGGGGGGGGGCACCAGACATGTAATGAGTAGAAGCCAGGGATCCTGCTAAATATCCTGCCATCCACATGACAGCCCCCCACAATAAGGGATTATCCATCCCCAAATGTCAGTAGAGCCAGGCTGAGAAACTCCATATTAAGGAAGCATTAAATGTTAGTTATTATTATTATTAGAAATAACAGTCACAGCACAAACTCTTATACAATACTTACAATGTACCAGGTATTATTCTAATCACTTTACATATATTAACCAACTTTAATCTATACCCAAACAACAACAACTACATAGTAGATACTGTTTATATACCTGTCTCACCAACATGAGGGTATGATGTCAAGGATTCCATCTCTGTTTCTCCTGGATGGAATCAGAACTCATTAGTCAGGGTACAGTAAACCTTGGCGAAAAATTGTTCTCATCGGGAGTTACATCTATTTTAAGAAGACTGTATAGATTTTGAACACTCTTCCCTTCCGCCTCTACCTACTCGCATGCTCTAATCCACATTTTAAGATTGGTAGAATACTCATACTTGTTTGTTTTTAATCAGATATTCAAATCTAGTGATTTCCCTTCCTCTTCATTTCCCGGCCCCTCCCCTCACTATTAGAGGTTACTTTGCAAAGATTAGAGCAAAAAACTAATATGAAAAGATAGGAGATTTGGGTATTTATTCCAAAGCTTAAGTTGGCTTTCCTGCACTTTGATGTATAAGCCTCTTTCTGAATTTTCTCCAAATACATTGAGTGATACTGTGAAAGTAACTTTCAAGGCAAAGGGCTGCAAGATGGCGACAGAATGTTGAGCATCCTCTGTCCTTTGGGGGCATTAGGGATGAAAAAACTTCTTTCTTGGATTAATGCAGTTGTTTGAAAACTGATTAGTTATTGAGCCTTTAGCTTATATTTTAAAGATCCCATTTTACTTAGAAACAATGCTCTGCCGGCTTTATAATTTTAGGGGTGTGTGTGTGTGTGTGTGTGGTGTGTGTGTGTGTGTGTGTGAGTGAATCAGAGCTAACAGAAACTGAATTACATTTAATTCAGTTTCTGTTAGCTCTGATTCACACACATACACACACACAGTTTACATGTAATCAAATAGTTGTTCTTCAAATATAGTACAGTGAAAAATGGAAGCATTCAGCCAAATCTTTGTTCTTCCATACAAAAATACCTCCTACTTCTCAGGTAATACAAGTAACTTTAAAAATGAAAGGATGTCCATTTATCACCAAGATTCCAAAGGCCACACTTTTTCTGTATCTACTGACCTTTATTCACTCTCTATGACCTAGCATTTCCATGATGAAATGTAACACTACAAAAACATCTGAACATTGCTCATCAAGATGGCAAGGGACTCAAATTTTCATCAAATCAAACTAAGAGTATCAATAGGTATAGCCTGCTTAGATTGAGGAAACAGAACTTGGGGCTTCCTGAGAGAACATTCTGCAGGTGCCCATAGCCAGCAGATTTTATGAAACATATGTATGATTTGCCTATTTTATAAGTATCTTCTCTGATACTATACACTACAACTGGAAATCACAAAACAAAACAAAACAAAAATAATCAAGCCTCCTTAACTCTGAGGAAAATAAAAAGCAGGAGTTTACCACCATCAGTTGGGCAAACAGGTGCTCAGTAAGAAGGTGCTCTATCCCGGACCCGGGACCCTGCATCCTCAAGGTGACCTCTGGCTTCATGGCTGCAACTTCCCTTAACACAGCACTTCCTCCCCAGGCCCCTCAGCTTTTCTCTCTGTCAAGTCCACTATGAAACTCTCTCTCTCTCTCATCGAGTTTCAGTAAGAAAATTAAATAGGTAATGTGACATTAAGGAAATGATCTTACCAGGGGCGCCTGGGTGGCTCAGTGGGCTAAGTCTCTGCCTTTGGCTCAGGTCATGTTCTCAGGGTCCTGGGATCAAGCCCCACATTGGGCTCTCTGCTTAGCGGGGAGCCTGCTTCCCCCTCTCTCTCCCTGCCTCTCTGCCTACTTGTGATCTCTCTCTCTCTGTGTCAAATAAATAAATAAAATCTTTAAAAAAAAATAATCTTATGGGACACCTGGATGCCTCAGTTTGTTAAGTGTCTGTCTTCAACTCAGGTCACCATCCTGGGGTCCTTGGATGGAGCCCTCATCAGGCTTCTTACTAACCCTCTCCCTGTGCCCCTCCCCCTTCCCCTGCTCATGCACTCTCTTGCTGGCTCACCCTCTGTCTTTCAAACACATAAAATAAAATCTTTTTAAAAAAAGAAAGAAAGAAAATGATCTTACAACAGTGTTCTGACGTACATGCACTGCTTCCTGTGCAAAGGACTGATGTCATTTATGATTGTCACATATAAAAGATCCTCAAGGATGTCATCTGCAGGCCTAGCCTTTGTGTTGAGTTTGGTGGGTGGTTGAAGATAATTAGGATATTGGACATGTCCATGGATGAGCAGAATTGCAGGAGAAATACACATATCTCTACTTTGGGCCAACTGCTCCTGAAAATGAGTTTGTTTTCCAGAATGCTTTCTGATGAGGTTTTTCATAAACAGTTTAGTTAATAGATACAGAATGATTTTGAATTATTTACATCAGCAGTAAATCTGTCAGGTGTGTCTAAGCACAGAGTTAATGAACGATGAATACTGTATCTTTAGAGATGTCCCTAAAAGTTTCATTCCTACTCTAAAAGGTGGGCCCTTGGATGGAATATTCAGAAGTGTTCTAAGCAGTAATAGGTTGTTTTTTTCTACCTTATTCTTGAGTCAAGATTAAGATTGGTCTGTTTAATCACCAGCCTGCAATAATAATATTTGATTAGGGAAACACCAGTTTATTCAAAGGTGAGAAGACTAGACCTAGAAGATAAGGTCATGGGAGACAAAGCTGGGCTGTTCCTCCTCTGTTGCCTTCCTTCCAAATCACAAAATGATTTCTGTGGGTATGTGCTTATGTGCACGCATCCATACTTACATTTGTATTATGGGTGCCTATGTGTGTGTATTTCTGTAGATAGGAATTCTTCCTGGTTCAAGGTCACAAAGACACAAGCTCAGGGACAGAGCTCAGGTCTCTCCTCCTAGAACAGTGTTCCTACTACCACACTGAAATATCACTGCTCCTTTTACCCCCCCTAGAACATATCCACCCAGAACAGCCAAGCAAATACACACCACACCATCTTCCCAGAGTCTAAAACAAGATGCGACAAACAGTGACAAGGGGGCAGCAGGACTGAAGGTCAACTAGGCACTACTTTAGCCTCTTTCCCCTGTGTTTTCTCTAACATCTGTCTTGGTCTGACCATTGGTAAATTTGCTGCTATAAAATCTTACGGTCCTCCCCTCCCAAGTTGAAGAAAGTTAAAAAGAGAGGTACATTAGGAAAGTTGGATGAAATAAGGCAGATTTGAGAGCCTATTGAGAAAATTTTAGGCCTACTGGGCTTTGGGGAGTATTTGCAAAACTGAACTAGACATTGGCCTGGTTGTCATGGAAACCAGCAGTGCTGAGAGGCAGGGATGAGCACTCCAGTGAGGAAGGATCTCCCTGAAGTTCTGGGGGAATCATACGAACTCCCAAACCACCTTTGGGCTTGAAATCAACCTGTACTGCTCCATTGCAAATCTACAACATGGTGCTAAGAGCATTTCTGCAGTTAAAAGTGTTCTGTAGCTTCCTTTGTTGTGTTAGCCGGGGTAAAAAAAGGAAAGAAAGGAAAAAAATCCATATATTGTGTTCTGGGCTCCTCCTATCTCTTATCTACTACAGAACAGGAGCAAAGGAGAGAAAGACAGGGCATGAGCAAAGAACTCATTTGGCAACGTCCTATCGATTTCCACTTCTGCTTCATCAAATTACAGCAAAAAAAAAAAAAAATGTTTTTCACAGACGGTGCTCATGGGGTGTCAATTGTCAAAATGTGTTTGCTGAAAAATTCCTTTCACAAAAGACCTGATTTTGCCAAGGAAGTAATTTTTGGCATGTGAGTCCTGCTCACTACTTTTCACCTTTTAAATCCTAAAAATTCAGGTTATGGGATTTTTTTTTTTTTGTACTCGTTCTTCATCTTAATTTAAAATGATTTCTGTGGGTATGTGCTTATGTGCACGCATCCACACTTATATTTGTATTATGGGTGCCTATGTGTATGTATGTCTGTAGATAGGAATTCTTTGTTATTATCTCACGTTTTCATTTTAATGCTTGCTACTGTTTTACAGTCAGTATACATTATTTCTTCTGCTTTGGAAAATTTCATGTAACTATGCTTTTTAAAGGTACTTAATATTTTGTTTTTACTGATAAGGGAATATTTAACATGTGTTATCACTGATCAGGTCCACGTAGACTCCCATCTCTATATTCTTCTCCCAATACACTGAGAACACAGTTACATTGCTTTTATAATAATCATACAAACCTTATTATATATCAAAGTATATGTAAGAGTTTGCATCCTAAATAAAGCACTGCAGAAAAGAGGAGGGATGGGTATAGTGACAGGTACCAAGTTCTTCTGGCCAGTAGGGGGAGTGAATGGGGGAGCAGAGAGGTTCTGAGGGTCAGGTGGAACCTGGGACTTGGTGTCCAGATTGCTTTGCTCTCTGCCTTCCCCCTTCCCTTCCAGTCCCTCTACCTGCAGGCTCAGACCTGCCCAAATTTAGGTGAGTTGAGGCTCTGGACAAACTAGGCACCAGAAGCCCACAGCTCCACAAACGGCAGGCTTTGGTCAGTTCCCATGTTTATTGTGAGGCCTACACATCTTTTACTCTTCCCCAGGCTTGAATGATGACACCTTTTGGCTGTACTCTTTACCTAGGCTCACAGCCTTCTGCCACCCAGTTTTCCACAGCTGATTTTTTTATCCCTCTTGATGGAGTCCCTCTGGATCCCTGCTGACCACTGTATATATTTAGCTGAGGAACAACTTGAACCCAGCCTGTGGTCTGCCCAAATTTTCCATCTTCCTTTCGGCTGCTAGCTCATTACCTTATGGAGTTACTTCAGTGTGCCTTCCTATACTGCAGAGACAGAAAATCTCAAATGTGAACTCCCCAGTTTCCCATGCGACCAAGGTGTTGGATGCAAATTAGATTCTACATACCAGGTGCACTTGAATGAGATCTGAAAGACAAAAGCAAGTCGTTTGAGGCAACAAGTCCAGGGAAAGTTCAGGTTTTTGTGCAATATTGTTCCAGTCTCCATTCTCTAGCTTTCTGGCTGTGGGGAGGCATTTGCAGGGGAGACAGTAGCCTGACTCCATTGCTGGTTTATTGAGAGGCCATTCACTGACCGCTATGCTGACAGCAGTAGAAGCTGCTCCCTCCCTAGATTGTGAGCCATCTCACTGATG
Organism: Enhydra lutris kenyoni; assembly: GCF_002288905.1. Lineage (NCBI taxonomy): Eukaryota > Metazoa > Chordata > Mammalia > Carnivora > Mustelidae > Enhydra > Enhydra lutris. The sequence continues at coordinate 24,765,431 of NW_019154088.1, read as the reverse complement.
TCTTCTGAAATCAGTTGATCTAGTCGAAGCCTTGGAGTCAACAGAAGCCTTGGAGTCAATACAAGAGTTCTGGGAGTCATCCCTGGAGATCAAGATTAGAATCCCTTCCCCCAGGCCTCCAAAGGTTTGGAATTCTAATTATATTAACTCTCTGATTCCTTAAAATACCTACAGTGGTTTCTGTTTTCCAAATGCAACTCTGACTGATACATGGTGGGGGGTGGGGGTGGAGGGGTGGTGGACGACTCTGAGAAGATATGGATGCCAAGAGATGACAAAGCTAAAGAATTTAGCAGGTGAGAAGCTAACCCCAGAAAGGACAGACAAATCAGGAGGAAACAAAAACATCCCTGGTCTCATCAGGCAAAGTCCAGAGTCTGAGCCCTCAGAGTCACAAACACAGGGTATGAGGCCTCATCTCAGAGAAGTAGCTCCTTTCTGTTTATCTGGTTTTATAGGTGGGTTTAAGCCATGCTGACCCCACAAGTATTGTTAATAGGACAGGAAAACCGATCATTCCTGGGCCTCCCTCAGTAGATTGAGCTAGGTAGATCTGCCTGGTCTTATTTATTGTACCTTTATTAGTCAGGGTCTCCAGAGAAACAGAACCAATAGGATATATAGAGATAGAAAGAAAGAGGTTTATTATGAGGGATTGACTTGCATAATTATGGAGGCTGAAAGGCCTCACAATCTGCCATCAGCAAACTGGAGGCTCAAGAACGCTGGTGCTACGTAGAATTCAAGTCCAAAGCCAAAGGCCAGAGAACTAGGGAATTCAATGGTGTAAGTCCTGGTCTGAGTTTGAAGTGGGACATGAAGGGTCAATGCAGTTAACTGTTGGTCTAAGCCTAAGGGCCCGGAACCAGGAGGACAGACGTCCCAGAATGTGAGAAGATGGCTGTCCTGACTCAGGCAGAGAGAATGGATTTACCTTTCCTCTGCCTTTCTGTATTATCCAGACCCTCAGTGGAATAGATGATGTCTACCCTCACTGATCTTCTTTACTCAATCTACTAATTCAAATGTAAATCTCTTCTAGAAACACCCTTACAGACACACCCAGAAATCACTCACACCCAGAAATCACTCACCCGCTATCTGGGCATTCCTTAGCCCAGTCAAGTTGACACATAACACTAACAACCATCACATCCCCTAAGAATCCATAGCCCTGAAATATATTCTGGGGTCAACTTCTCATCTGCTATCACCTTGAATCAAAACTCTTGCCTGACTCCCTCAGTATCTGTTTGAGCTTTTAAAGGTTCCTACCTCATGCTAGGAGCTCCTTTGAGCCCCAGAAAATTCTCCATATGATACTATAAAGTAGATACTATTACCATCACCCTTTTAAAGACTTTAACTATGAAACATTAAGAAACATGCCCAAGATCACATGGCTACTAAGAGGCACAATATAGATTTGAACCCATGCCATTGCAAGCCAAATACTGTTTAACCTTCTTTGGAATCTGCCTCCCTAGAGGCTCTCCTATTCTATAGGCCCTGACTATACAGAACAACTCTCAATGATCATGGATTTATTTTTAATTTCTTATTTCCACTGTACTCCCTGAGACAAGCACAAAATAAACTTCCAAACGAAATGTGTTCTGTGATATTCCTGATGTTTCCTAGAATGAGGCAGTGACACAAGGATTTCTGACCACCCTCCCTATACCCAGCCAGGGCAAATGCCTTCCCCCTTCTTCAGGGTTCCTGAGCCTTGGGTCGGGGGTGGGGGAAGGACTTCTCAGTAGCCCCCAGTCTTCCTCCCTCCATCTGGCCAGCCATGGAGGTCCTCCTTGCTGCAATTCTCCAATACCTGAAGGGAGAGAGCTATCCTGCCAGGGAAGAGTCTGCCCAGATAGAGTTTAAGGAAGAGAATGGAACACAAAATAACCTAATTGTGTGTGGGAGAGCACATTTGAAGGTAATAGGGAAAATCACAGAATAATGAGAAAAAGTTTTAGATATAATGAAATGTCCCCATTGTCTCTATTTATGTGTATCTCTTGTATGTGTGTTAGGCTTGTTTTGCAGTATCCTGTTATTTTCCTGCTGAGGCCATCCTCTCCTCTCCCACACCAGCAGGGACCTACCTGTTCTCAGAGGGCCAGTCAGTTCTAATTTTTTATTCTCTGGCAAGAGGTGGTTTCTCAGTCAGAAAAAAAAATAAAACCAGGAGGTGGAGTCTTAGGGAGAAGGGAGAAGAAAATCCTGCCTTGTGCTGGCCCCACACCCTTGGGGCTAGGCCCAGGCTTCTAGATGCTGAGTCCTAGGAGGATAGCCGACTCACAGAGGTACCACAGGAGTGAGAATGGGTTGAATCCTGGAAGGCCAGGAAGTAAGCCATCTCTTAGAAACCCAATTATCTGGATTTATGTTCGTGTTTTTCTCTTTCTTTTGCTATCTGCCGACCTATAGTAGCATTTTGTCATAAAAATTTCTAACATCTGGGGTGCCTGAGTGGCTCAATGGGTTAATCCTCTGCCTTCAGCTCTGGTCATGATCTCAGGGTCCTGGGATAGAGCCCCCGCATCGGGATCTCTGCACAGCGAGGATCCTGCTTCCCCCCCTCTCTCTGCCTGCCTCTCTGCCTACTTGTGATCTCCCTCTCTGTCAAATAAATAAAAAAATAAAATCTTTAAAAAATTTTTTTCTAACATCTACTGAGCACTTACTTTGTGCCTGGGACTATGCTAAATTTTCCTACAATTATCTAATTCGATGCTCCCAGTGGCCCCAGGACATGAGTATTATAGGCATCCCTATTCCACAGATGAAAAAAAGTGAGACTCAGAGGGGTAAAGTGACTAGCCCAGGGTCATACCATCAAAAAATTGGCAGATAGTGACTGAATCTAAGCCTGTCTGATACCAGGAACACTCTTACCACTTGCCTTATTGCACAAGAGAAAACAACCCCTTCCCTATTGGCCTGATCTCAGCTCTCTTATGGAATAGTAAGGAATCAGGTATCGACACTGGCCAGAATGTTACAGAAGTGGAACTATGTAAAAGGTCTATGCGTAGGTGGCAGGCATAAGTAAGGTGAAATCCTTATCAGTCAGGTGAATTCAGGAGACAAAAATTAGACACTCAAAGATCTTTGCCATTTCCCTCTCTTACCAACCATTGAGAATCTGTCTAGGTTTTATTAATAACAAAATGTTATTTTCCTCATATAAAGCACTGTGACCAAGTTTTATGGCGAGACTTCCATAGAAAAGCAGTATTTCATCTGAGGTCAGCAGCACACCTGGACTTTCTTATCCTGTTTGGTACTTTTTATTTGCGAGGTGTGAAATTAATGACAGAGGCCACATGCAAGTCTTCTTGCTTGATGGGGAAAAAAAAATAGCATGTATATATCAGAGAGCTTCAAGACAATGGGGAACTTGAATGAACTACAGATATTATTCACAATACCCAGTTATTATATTCCGCAGGAAGAAACCAGGCTGCTGAATGGGTTATATTTTCTAAAAGTCAGCCTTAAAGAAAGGTCAAGCAAGCACAATATTATATTCAGGTGGCCTTTCACACTAACCATCCAAAAGTTTTAACAGGAACCCAAGGTGATTCATTAATTCATTTATTGACTCTACAATGATCAAATGAATGTATTCCCTGAGCCAGGCTTTGTGCTACACACTGGGGTAGAACAGTGAAAGTACCTAGCCTCACATCACCAAGATGTGCTCAGAGCTCTCCAATGCAGACATGCCATCTCCTTCCATTAGGAGCTGGTAAGATACCCATGCATGGTGCCAACGAAATCAAAACAGCAAATCAGAAAGGCCAAGAATGATTACAAAAGCCGGGCCAATTGCCCACCCAAATGGAGCCCCAACTGCCCATAGGAACAGTTTGGAGATCCTTACTCATCTACCTCTAACTTTGAAATGAATTTCATTCACCCAGTTGTAGCCACAAGTAGCAGGAAGGTAAGAAAATGACCATGTACTGGTCTTCCAACTGAGAAGCAGTAACAAAAGCAGAAGTTTTTCAAACCTTGAACACCCTGACTGATAAATAACAAGAGAGTGTGCACACACGTGCATGCACACCACCTGCCCCTCCACACACACACCCCCAGGGTATGCACACAACCCTTACTGACACCACACTTCCATCCAGACTTTGTTCCAGACCTTCAATTCCTTCTCATAAATATGTGTTTGACTGATTTGTTTTTTGCCATTATCTTTCCAGGTCTGTGTTTAGAAGCATTTTCTTTCTTTCTTTCTTTCTTTTTTTTTAATGTTAACTTTGTTCTCTCCTGTTAGCTTCCTTTCAATTAGCTTATTTGAAGAGTTCTTTGAAGATGCAAAGTCCTATGTTAAATGTGAAGCATTAACTCTACTTACTCTGTAAACAAATAATGTGAAGGTCATGGAAAGCTAGCATATTAAAACAGAAGCAAACAGGGAAAAGGTAATTTCCAAAAGAAGATCGAATTTAGTAACAACAATACCACCAATACGTGGTGGTTTAGGATCTCCTCTTCATTTGCACTCTTGGAACTCTTGACTCATTTATCATCAGAAAGTCTCACAAAGCTAATGCTCTAAGAAGAAATAGCTATAGTCCGTTTCTGGTAACCAAAAAGAAAGCGAATTTCAGTGCTTGCCCCAGACCCTCCGGAACAGAAGGAACAAGAGAGAAGCTAGGCCTTTTGAAGTGATTTGCATATTTCCTAGATTGCCTTCCCTGAAGATGCAGCCTTAGAGAAAGGCAAATGAGTGGCAAAAGAGCAATTGGCTAGCAAGCAGAGAAGCAGAAGCCGAGAGCTTAGTTTGAAAGCCCTGAGTGCCTCTCTCTGCTCCTTTCTCTGCTTATTCTAATCAGTGGAGGTTTAGAAGTATTTTGGAGGCAATTTCCAGATCATCTCATTTGCCTTCCAGAAGGAGCCTTGATGCAGGGTGCACCTGTCTTAACCATGAGATTTCAAGAACAGGAGTACTAGGGAACAATTCATAAGCCCTTTTCTGGACATCAATGAAATCTTCTCCCCTAATGAGGGACTCAGAGATACCTCGTCAATGCAGGTGGGGAGCCTGAGGAGGGCTGTGTAATCCATTAAGGAGCTGCTTAAGAGACCAACAACTCACATTGCCTGGCACCAAGGAGCTGCTTCCAGCTCTGCAGCTCTCAGGGAAAGGGCTGTACTCACTTAAATAGGAAGAAATTCAGAAACGGATCATGAAATGACTCTTCACCCCATGAATTTATACTTCAGACTGGGGAGAATAACAGCTTGAAATATCCTGGAGAAATATCTTTATAGCGCATCCATTTTTAAAATTTTAATTCTGGTACAGTTGACATACAGTGTTGTTATTAGCGGTGCGTGCACCATATACTGATTTAGTAATTCCATACACCACCCAGAGCTCATCACAAGTGCCCTCCTTATTCCGCATCACCTATTTCCCCCATCCCCCACCCACCTCCCATCTGGTAACCTGGTAACCATCAGTTTGTTCTCTAGAGTTAAGTCTGTTTCTTGTCTCCCTTTCTCCCTCTCTCTCTCAATCTCTCTTGCTTTGCTCCAGCCAATCACTTTTTTTTTTTTTTTTTTTTTTTGCTTTGGGGCATTTCCCTGTTGGCCCAATCAGTGTTTGGGGGCATGCTGTAGCATAGGGAAAGAGATTCTAAACTGTTTCTGTCCCCTCATCTTCTAAAAATCTCCATTAACAAGAAATTCCTGTTAAACTATACTAACTACTTTGTTCAGGTGAGAAATGTCAAACGTTTTGAAGTTCTCAAATTTGCTCCATATCAGTAAAACTGATCTATTTTCATCATGAATTCTAAATCGTTGACTAAAACAAAAATACCTGATATTTAGTTTTCTCTTGGTAGCTGTAAATAGAAGATGTGCTAGGATTGTGTTTTCTTTTTTCTTTTTTTTTTTTTTTAATTTGAACTTGAACCAAATTCACCTGTCTCAAGTTAAGCAAACCTTGGGGGGCTTGCTAAAATGCAGATTTCTAAGCTCCATTCCTAGAGTTTCTGATTCTCTAGATAAGGGGTGGGGCCCTAAACTTTGCATTTCTAATGAGTTCCCAGGTGAGGTTGTTGCTGCTCAAGGACCACACTTTGAGAACTACTGAACTGGAAGACCTTTAAGTTATATTTCAACATTAAGTATTTGGTTTTTATGGTGATAATTTGATGGAGGAATGGCAGAGGCTTCAGTACAATGTTGAAAACCTTTATGAACATACACATTTACAGTCACCTGATTTATGACAAAGGCAACACTATGCTGCCGTGAGGGAAGAGTGGGCTTCTCAAAAACTGGCGCTGGGTCAATTGAATAGCCACAAAGGCAAAAAATATATGCATCTGTGGATTCATACCACACACACACACACACACACACACTCCAATTCTGAATGCAAAAGACATCTAAATGTGAAAAGTAAATCAAAAAAACCTTTTAGAGGAAAATTTATGAGAAAAATATTTGTGATCTTGGGGTAGACAAAGGTTTTTTAATAAGACATTTAAAAAAATTAACCACCAAAAATAAAACCTGACTATATTAATATTAATCATTTCTATTTATCCCAAGACACCTTTTGTTTTTTATTTAAGACTTATTTATTTATTTTAAAGAGTGAGTGCACATGCTCATGCAGGTGAGCAGGGGGAGAGGCAGAAGGAAAGGGAGGGAGAAAGAATCTCCAGCAGATTTTTAGCTGAGCATGGATATTTATACAACACATGACAAAACACTCGTAAAATATATAAAGTACTCTTACAATCCTATATGAAAAAGATAGGAAATCCATTGGAAAAATTACCCAAAGGCTTGAAATAATGCTTCACAAAAGAGAATACCCAAGTGAGCAATAAAACATGAAAATGTGTTCAAATTGATTGGCCACCAAGGAAATGCAAATTAAAACTATGTGGTACCACTTAGACACCAATCAAAATTGTTGAAATGAAAAAGACCAACAAAGCCAAGTGTAGTCAAGGACTTGGAACAACATTAATTTTTATACACTGCTAATACGACCGTAAATTACTCCAACCACTCTGGAAAATGTTTGGCAGGATCTACTAAGGCTGAACGTTGGCACATACTATGAAAGCGCAATTCCACTGTTAGCTATGTATCCAGCAGAAATACGTGTGCATGTTCATCAAACATATAGACTAGAATGGTCAGGATGGCATTACTCATCTTTGTCAAAAAACCAGAAACTGGCCAAATGTCCATCAATAGTAGAATGGATAAATAAACTATATCTTCACATGATGGGGAATATTATTCATCAGAGAGTGCACATGCAACAATAGGAAAAAAATTCACAAACCTGATGGTGAGTAAAAATAGACACATACAAAATAACATATACTGTATGATTCCATTCATACAAAGTTTTAAAAGAGGCAGTATTAATCTACACTATCAGAAGTCACATTTCTAATTGTGAGAAGTACGAGTAGGTTTCTGTGATATTGGTGAGGTTGTTTCTTGCTCTGGATGCTGGTTATGTAGATATTTTCATTTTGCGAAAATTAAGTAAGTTATCTACACATGACATGTGCATTTAGCTATGTATTCACATGTAGTTTAAAAAAACATGATGAAATTCATTCCAGTTCCCCTCACCTATTCAATTTGATTCATGTGTCTGTTTAGTTTCAATAAATCCCTTCTGCTTCGGGTTAAGTCCATTTTTCCTTTTCTTGCTCTTTTGTACAACAGAAACATTAAGTCACTTCTTGGAATCCTCTTTCTTAAGAAATCACTTTTTACCCCATCTTTGGATTTTTCTTTGTAATACTTTAATTGAAGAACTATTTGCATCTGTCTGATGAATTTAGACCCTATGTGTAAACTGACAATTACCAAATCTGTCCTTTCCCCTTGGACTCCAAATACAAGGATCCATTTCTTTCAAATTTGCTTCCTCTTTGCTCTTACCCATCTCAGGAAATGGTATCAACTTATTCAGTTGCTCAAGATGAAAACTTAGAAGATATCCTTGACCTTACTCTCTCTCTGCCATTCCCTATTTAAATCCATCAAGGCCTATCCATTCTGTGACCAACCCTTCCTAGTAGGACTGTACCCCTTGTGCACTTTTCCAGCATCCCTTACCTGGAAAACGGTTTTAGCCTTGTAGCTGGTACCTTGGCCCAGCCTTAGCCCCAACATAAATTCATACCATCTTCTTGCTTAGAACCCTCCAATGGCTTAGCGTAACTATTATGGACATAATCTGTTCCCCTCACCCTGGCCTTTAAAGAACTTTTTGGAAACCTCTCTACGTCATTTCACTTTACCTCTGCCCATGTACTCTTCTTGGGAATCCTTCTCTCCTTACAACCTTGACACAGTTCATCTATGTAGAATGTTCTTTCTCCCAAATCTTTGTCTGGCTAGTCTTTCTCATTATTCAGGTCTCTATTCCCTTAGAGATGATCATGAGATCATGACCTGAGCCAAAATCAAGAACTGTACCCTTAATTGACTGAGCTACCCAGGCACCCCAGCACCTTGCACATATTAACCACTCAATAAGTATGTGTTGAATGAATTAATGAACTGTAGACCTCAACAGAATGTAGAGCACTATTTTATCTAATCCCTGGCTTTGTGGAGAAAGACACTGATTCTGTTCCTTATTACTTTGGTTAAAATGTGTTCCTGAATATCTTCATGCTAAGCAAATATCATCCAAAAACCGAACAATGTTCAGTGGTTGTATCTCTGGGTGTCGCACTGGGACATAAGAGGTAATGAGGTTATGAACTCACAGAAAGGAGGGCAAAGAGAAGAGCGCTGGGTAGGCTTCACTTGCCAGTGTAGGACCAAGGACTGAAACTAGGGAGGGAGTCTGTGTAGCTGTGATCCAGGAATGGGAGGGGTCCTAATGTACATGAGAAGGGCCTTGACGTTGGGCCAATATTTGGTAATGCCAGAGACTTTTACTATCTTCTCTGTTTAGGGCAGGAAACGATCTCCAAACATAGGTAGCCTGGGGGCTTGGTATGATGTGAGAACAAATGGATAGATTAGGAAGCAATGGGTAAATAGGAAGGTTCTTGCTTACAAAGGCAAAGTCTGATCCTTAGATGATGCCGCCCACATATCATAGAGCAAACACTGGCAAATACGTCTCCCTGACAGCAAGGAAACTTCAAAATAATTAATTAAACTACCCTGTATGTTACAGCTCTGAGTTTTCTGCCCAGCCCACTTACTCTTTTTTTTTTTTTAACCTAAACAGCAGGAGGGCTTCTTCTAAAGTAGGGCAAAAAAGGGAGATTTAACTCACCACATCCAATTTTCACTGTTTCATTAGGCCAAATCCTGTGGTCCGGGTTGCCATCCCCTTGCAAAATGCAGTGGAGCTCAGCACTGCAGATCTCTTCTACAACTTCACTCCTTCCCCACCCCACTGCTGCATGTGGGTCTCTGACAGGCTGCACGGAGCAAAGTCACAAAGAGCCATCGGCACCCCAGAGCAATTGATGCAAATACACCCTAGGCCATTGTGATGTTATTGGGACATGAACCAACAAATCTCACATTCATACCCTTCTGGAACCGTAAATGTGGTCTAATTAAGGCAGGCACAACAGCTCTGCAGATGTAGCCAGACAGCAAAGTCCGGGCTGCCTGCCTGACTCCTCACTTCCAGGTTAGGACCATGCTACTTGAATTACATAAACTCATTTGTAACCCAGTGTTCTCTACTCGAAATAATTGGGGTTTTGCGTATTTAGCTTATTTAGCCTCTAAAAGATGTATGGAAAAGGAGTATAGACTCTTAGAGGACATTCCCCCCAAGGAAGGAATTCTACAGAGCATTTCTTGCAGCCTGCTTACCAGGGGTGCTGACCAAAGGCTGAACGTAGCGTGAGGTCACAGAAGGTGAATCCAGCAATCCACGAAGAGGTCACAGATTCAGCCTGTCATCCTAGAGAGTCACAGGCCAACAGCCAAGGTCAACCTTACAACTCCCAGCATAGAAAATTTAAATGGAGTCTGGGGACCGTGTAGCATCCTCTCTTCCCAGCTAAGTTAGAGTTTGTCTTCAAGTAAATGAACATACAGTGAAATTGAGAGTGTATGTATTTGATGAATAACAAATATAAAGATAGTAACTCAGTATAATATTAAAATGAAAAATTCTCCAAATGGCTTTTTTGAAATGCCCTCTAAGCAGGATGAGATCATGTGATCCCCCTTCAACGAACTCCCACTCCCACTCCCAACTATTCTTCCATCTTTGGAACAAATCAGAGTAGAGTCACACAGGGGAGGAGCCATGAAATACGAACCACAGGGAGAAGAGGAGGCAGGGAAACAGAAAACGTGCGTTGGCAAGTGTGGCAATTTTTTAAAAAATGGTCTCAAATGTTTTTCTACTCCTTGCAATAAGAGACCTGGTATACATTCCCTCTTCTTGAACCTGGGAGGCCTTGCGACTGCTTTGACCAACAGAGCACGACAGAAGGGATGTTGTGTGACTTGCAAGCCTAAATGAGAAAAGACCATTCAGCTTCCACATGCTTCCCTTGGAATATCTGCTCGGGGGTCACCAGGTGTCATGTAAGAATTCTGGCTTCCCTGAGACCACCGTGCTTGAGAGACCACATGTAGGAGCTTAGGTCAACAGTCCTCCCTGAGCTCCCAGCCAACAGCCAGCATCCACTGACAGCCACGTGAGGGAGCCATCTGGAACATCCAGCCCAGCGGAGGCTTCAGAGGATCCACCCCAGCCAGCCGCTGACTCCAACCTTGGGAGAGATTCCAAGCCAAAATTAACCCTAATCCCGGACCCACAAAATCATGAGCAAAATAAAACAGTTGTTTTAAGTGCCTCGTCTGAGGATAATAAATAGTAACTAAAATAACGAGGTTCAAACTGTTTAACTGAAAGACACTGTTCTCACAAGGATATGATACCTACCCATTAACTCTCATCACAAAGCATGCTAAAACAGGCATCTCTTTGAGCAAAGCCACACACAGCATCTGAGAAAAGACTTAGGCTGGAAGGTCAGAACAATGACTTTCAGGCACCATTGTCCTCCCTACTTTGAGCTGAGTTCTGTCTCTGTGTACCTTTCACCCATCTGTCCTAGTTCTGCCTTCTGATGCCATAATAAGTTTTCTCTCTTCCTCTATGTGACATCAGAAAAGATTATGCAAATATAATAGGTCAATAAAAAAAGAAAAACCTTCTTTGTTCACAGGTCCTTTGAAGCATTAAGACATTAAAGAAGTGTTCTCTCTTGAGATCTCCCTGGGGGTCATAACATTTACAAATTCTTTGCATAGGTACTTCTATGCAGAAATGGAGGAAATGATTGTATGTGAAAAACTGTTTTTATTACAGATTTCTTTTCTTTAAATGTGTTTTAAATGCCCAGATGATAAAAACAACAACAAAAAAATCAAGAAGAAAATTGCACACCAAAAAATTCTGTCTGGGTTAAGAGTTAAATGCAAACAGCTCAATTCGTTCATTAAAAACAAGAGAAGAAAAATACAGATAAGTATTTATATTTTACAAATAATGGAAGGTCTTTCTCAGCATAACTTCAAAGCCTATGAACAAAAATTGATACAATTAATTATATACACACTCAGATCTTTTGCATAATAAATATATTCACAAATAAAGTTAAAAAGCTAATGACAAACTAGAAAAAAATTATTCCTGGCATGGAATAAAACAAAATATTAAGAATCTTAAGATATATATTTTTAATTGCAGTTAATAAGAAAATTAACATTTCAATGGGAAAGAATTTATTCAAGGAAAAAAGAAAAATGACAATTGACTATAGAAAAAATAGAAAAGACGTATAAATACATGACAAATTTTTGACTTTCCTTTCATGACCAGTGAAATTAAAATTAAATAACCTGTGTTATTGGTTTTTTGGTTTTTTGGTTTTTTGGTTTTTTTTTAAGTTGCCAATAGCCATGGTTGAGAAAGGTATAGGAAAGGTGTCCTTCCATACATTGCTTATCAGCCCTTTACTGGCCTCGTCTTTCTACAGAAAGCTTTAGGAGCACAAATCAATAATCTTTCAAACAAGCTCCCTCTACAATTCAGTAATTCACATCTACCCTTTAAATATGGAAACAGTTGGGGTGCCTGGGTGGCTCAGTGGCTTAAAGCCTCTGTCTTTGGCTCAGGTCAGGATCCCAGAGTCCTGGGATCAAGCCCTGCATCAGCAGGGAGCCTGCTCCCCCTCTCTCTCTGCCTGCCTCTCTGACTACTTGTGATCTCTGTCTGTCAAATAAATAAATAAAATATTTTTAAAAAAATAAAAATAGGGGCACCTGGGTGGCTCAGTGGGTTAAAGCCTCTGCCTTTGGCTCGGGTCATGATCCCGGGGTCCTGGGATCGAGCCCCGCGTCGGGCTCTCTGCTGGACGGGGAGCCTGCTTCCCTTCCTCTCTCTCTGCCTCTCTCTCTGCCTACTTGTGATCTCTCTCTTTCTCTGTCAAATAAATAAACAAAATCTTAAAATAAATAAATAAATAAATAAATAAATATGGAAACAATTGGTAAACTTGCAAGGTTTTATGTATAATAATGTTTGTCAGAATATCAATTACTACCAGGAGAAAAAATAAAGTCAAGTTATTTCAATAGGAAGTGACTGAATAAAGCCCAGTATATTCATGTAATAAAGCCCTATCCTGTGGTAGAAAATATTAGTAACAAGAAAATACATAGGATACTGTCAATTTACATAAGCAAGTTATAAAATATATAGATAGATTTTTATATATATATCAGAAATATTTAAAGTATAGAATAAGTTATGAATATATAAAATATGTTATGATGTATAAATTAAAATATATCAAAAACTTAATTAAATTAAAATAAATGTAAGTTAAATATAAAATAAAATAGGTAATGTATATTTTATATAACCTTAATAAATATAAATATATATAGGTTATAATTATATATACACTTTTACACCTCAATTTTGTTTTGTTTTTGATAGTAAAATAAGGATCCCATCAAAAGCACTATAGTGGCTATCTTTATCTGTGGAAAGTTATGGATAATTTTTATTTTCTTCTGTGTATTATTTTAGACTTCCTGATTTTTCTACAATAGGTATTTTAATCTTGAAAATACTAATATAGATATACGGACCCAAGAAGACACACTTAATATAATGTGACATCTATTAACTACCCAGATTATGTGTCAACAAATATAAGTCATTTCACGATGAAGACCAATTTGATAGGAAAAATAGAAAGAAGAGGAGGCAAAGGAAACTGAAAAGAATAGTGCTACACTGTTGAGACACAGTTCTGAGATTCACTGGCTCCATGACCCAGAGCAAGACACTTGCCACCCTCATGTAAAAATAAACATGTTGGACTAAGGAATCTCAAATTCCCATCTAACCTTCAAAAACTAGTCTTTCTAATGAATTAAGACATGACCTGTGTTTCAATAGATTGTCTTTAAGCCAATAATACCATAACTAGAGTTGCCAGATAAAATACAGAACACGCAATTAGATTTGAATTTCACGTAAACACCAAATAATTTGTAGTATATCTCATGCAGTATTTGGGATATATTCATGCTAAAATAATTTTCTTTTTCTTCACCCAGTACAGGGCTCTTTTAATAGGCAATCTCTTGTGGCACTCCCATTTGAGAAACACTTATGCTAAGGAAAAGACATACACTAAAAGATTTGTTGTTTATCTGAAAGTCAAATTTAACTGGGTATCCTTGATTTTCATTTGTTAAATCTGGCAACTCTAGCCATATAGCCTCTTTAGCTTATGCAATGGAATATGCCTAATCAAGTAAAATTGTATTTCACTATCCTGAAATTATTTTAGTATCTTTTTTTTCCTTTTTTGTTCATCTCCTATGTCCAGTCCAATCCTACATTATAAGTAAAGCTGCTTATCCCGGGATAACCCATTTGACACGTGTCATGTTCAGACATTGGCTGAGGTTGCTATAGGGGAGGAAAAAAAACATTCTTCCTCTGCCCATCTTAGGTTCTCCAGCTGAGGCCCTGTGAATTAGACTGGCAAAAGACAGGCTAACGAGAGAAAAACAGTTTATTAACAGGGATGTCATACATGTATGCATGGGAGAATCCCATGATGAGTAACCCAAAGAGATGGTTGGAACTTGGGCTTATTTGCCTTCTGAGGCTAAACAAAGGAAAAGGGCAGTTTTGGACTCTGGACAGGAAAGACAAGTTATAGGAAGGTGTCCAGGAAAATATGATAAATGAATGTTGTTTAGTAAGTTTTATTAAACAGATTTAAGTTGACACTTTCCTCATCGAAAGAGTTAAGAGTCCTCCTCTTTCTGGTACAGGTCAGGGAGACACTTTCAACAAATGTAAATTTTCTTAATAAATGGAGGTTTCTTTTACAAAAGGAAAATGTGTGCTCTGATTCTAGAGTTTTTCCTGCATTTGCTGGCCTTCAGTAGCCTTTAGCTCAAAATAATCCATATGCCAGAGACATATTTTGGGGTGGAATTTTCTGGGACCCATTACCGCCCAGGAAGAGCATGGCCTCCACCCCAAAGCTGAGGCAGATCCTGGAGGAGTCACAGAAAGAATTCTCTGGGAGTGATCCCTGAGTGGTGTACCTCGTTGGCTCCCACAGCCCCTTGGCTGGTGGGAAACATGTACCCAGGACTCACATGGCCTTTCTCTCTTCTCCTTAAAAATCTGCCCGTCCCTAAGAAAATTAACCAGTCATTATCATTTAACGCAGAAGTCAACATTTTCAAGGGCAAGATAGTAAATATGAACTGTTACTTTTTTTAAACAATCTTTTAGAAATTAAAAAAAAAAAATCCTTAGCTCTTGCAAGCTATACAAAACCAGGTTGGAGTCCAAATTTTGCCCATGGGTCATTATTTGCCAACTCCTGCTTTAAAAGGTTACTGTTCTTGGAGTGCACTTACTGACATAATAGAGTCCACGATTCTTAGGTAAAGGAATGAAACTCCCACAGTGGAACTCAGGGAGTGAGTAATAATAAGGACATATTATTATCAAAGAATATTCTAAACACAAGAAATAGACAAAAAGAATCCCTGACCTAACCCAGCCTTTATTAACTTCACTGCCAGAAAGCAGTGTTGGTTGGTTACCTACTAATGCAGCTAATGCTTGATTAGCCTGGTTTATGAAAGATACACATTTTAAAAAAATTTATATTTCAGATATTTGAGATCTGAATAATGAAAACTTTAGCATTACCTATGCCTATGAGTATCTTGGAATCATCCAGATGATGTTAGGGCTTCATTGATCTACACTTAGCTGGTTTTCTAAAATCAGGATAGACTCACACTACATCTATTAAAAGGAACATATCCCATCGCTCAGCACTAGACAGGTACATTGCTCAGTTTAATCTTCAGTCCAGTCCTTTAGTTGCCTCTCTGGTCCTCCCTGGGGGCTGCTTTCCTCTCTTACTTTGTAACATCCATTAAGTCAGACAGACCAAACTCTGTGACCTAGCTGAGACCTACAAAGTACATGATCCTGGCCAAGTTACGTAAGATTTCTGAGCCCAAGCACCCCTTCAGGAAATGGGTTTAAAATTCCTACCTCATAATGTGGTTGGGAAGCTTAAAAATGATGAGTCATGAAAAGTTCTGACACTGGGCCTAGCACCTAGCATGTGTTCACCAAAGGAGATCTGTTATAATTAGGTTACCACTCTGTGGAGCACATTTCCTTGCGAGGTCTTCTCTTACTAGACTGTTCACTCCCTCGAGTCTAGGGTGGACATTTCCCACCTCTGTATCCCCGAGGTTTGTGCCACAGCAGGCCCCAGTTGAGATCGGTTGAACTAAACAAAATCACCCCCAGGCCTGCATCCTTTAATAATGCTCCTGCTAGTTTTAATGATACATGCTCCGGACCCATACTTTTGAGAGGCAAGACTGCAGACTCATTGATATTGGAATTGTCCTCAAAAATTCTGCGTTGCTCTACTTATATCAAGAATAAGAAAACTTGCAAATAACCATAGGGCACCTGAAATTGGGTCACTGCTTGGAGAATGCTTTATTACTGGTGGATTAAAGAGGAAACAGATCTCTAATTGCAGCTTTAACTTCCATCTGTCGGTGTCAGCACTACTCAGGGATAAACTTCTAAAATGATAATACTTTGATTTGGTATTAGACTTTTACCATTCAGTGCACTTTGCCACCATTATTTTCCTTTATCCTCACAACAAACCCAAGAAGGAGAGCAATTTTACAGATGAGCAAATAGCAGCACCGCAGGTTAAGTGACCGGCAGAGGGTCACTGAATGATTTGAATAGCAGAGCCGGTGCTCCCAGACAGTGGCAGTCTCCCAGCTCCATTCTTACTTCCTGGGACCCCAGGGTATCTCTCCACACTCACAGGATGGGGCTCCTCCAGGAACCCAGGCCTGCACAGTGCTGTTCAAGGCCCACTTGACCTTCAGTAAGTGTCTGGGGAAGGAAAGAAGAAAGAAAGAAAGGTGGGGAGAAAGGAAATGAGGGAGGGAGGGAGGAAGGGGGGAAAGAGAGAGAAAGGAACTAGAGAGGAAGGAAATTTTCAGTATAGTAAATGTTTGTGTCTCAAGAGCTTACGATAAAAAGCTATTCCGAGGGGCGCCTGGGTGGCTCAGTGGGTTAAGCCTCTGCCTTCGGGGAGAAGTCAAGATGGCGGAGAAGTAGCAGGCTGAGACTACTTCAGGTAGTGGGAGATCAGCTAGATAGCTTATCTAAAGATTGCAAACACCTACAAATCCAACGGGAGATCGAAGAGAAGAAGAACAGCAATTCTAGAAACAGAAAATCAACCACTTTCTGAAAGGATAAATGAGGCAGAAGAAAGAATTAGCGATATAGAAGACCAAATGACAGAGAATAAAGAAGCTGAGCAAAAGAGGGACAAACAGCTATTGGACCATGAGGGGGGAATTCGAGAGATAAGTGACACCATAAGACGAAACAACATTAGAATAATTGGGATTCCAGAAGAAGAAGAAAGAGAGAGGCGAGCAGAAGGTATATTGGAGAGAATTATTGGAGAGAATTTCCCCAATATGGCAAAGGGAACAAGCATCAAAATCCAGGAGGTGCAGAGAACCTCCCTCAAAATCAATAAGAATAGGTCCACACCCCGTCACCTAATACTAAAATTTACAAGTCTTAGCGAAAAAGAGAAAATCCTGAAAGCAGCCTGGGAAAAGAAGTCTGTAACGTACAAGGGTAAAAATACTAGATTGGCAGCAGACTTATCCACAGAGACCTGGCAGGCCAGAAAGAGCTGGCATGATATATTCAGAGCACTAAACGAGAAAAACATGCAGCCAAGAATACTATATCCAGCTAGGCTATCACTGAAAATAGAAGGAGAGATGAAAAGCTTCCAGGACAAACAAAAACTGAAAGAATTTGCAAACACCAAACCAGCTCTACAGGAAATATTGAAAGGGGTCCTCTAAGCAAAGAGAGACCCTAAAAGTAGTAGATCAGAAAGGAACAGAGACAATATACAGTAACAGTTACCTTACAGGCAATACAATGGCACTAAATTCATATCTCTCAATAGTTACCCTGAATGTTAATGGGCTAAATGCCCCAATCAAAAGACACAGGGTATCAGAATGGATAAAAAAACAAAACCCATCTATATGTTGCCTACAAGAAACTCATTTTAAACCTGAAGACACCTCCAGATTTAAAGTGAGGGGGTGGAAAAGAATTTACCATGCTAATGGACATCAGAAGAAAGCAGGAGTGGCAATCCTTATATCAGATCAATTAGATTTTAAGCCAAAGACTATAATAAGAGATGAGGAAGGACACTATATCATACTCAAAGGACCTGTCCAACAAGAAGATCTAACAATTTTAAGTATCTATGCCCCTAACGTGGGAGCAGCCAACTATATAAACCAATTAATAACAAAATCAAAGAAACACATCAACAATAATACAATAATCGTAGGGGACTGTAACACTCCCCTCACTGAAATGGACAGATCATCCAAGCAAAAGATCAACAAGGAAATCAAGGCCTTAAATGACACACTGGACCAGATGGACATCACAGACATATTCAGAACATTTCATCCCAAAGCAACAAAATACACATTCTTCTCTAGTGCATATGGAACATTCTCCAGAATAGATCACATCCTCGGTCCTAAATCAGGTCTCAACTGGTATCAAAAGACTGGGATCATTCCCTGCATATTTTCAGACCACAATGCTCTGAAGCTAGAACTCAATCACAAGCCTCTGCCTTCGGCTCAGGTCATGATCCCAAAGTCCTGGGATGGAGCCCTGCATTGGGCTCTCTGCTGAGCGGAGAGCCTGCTTCCCCCTCTCTCTCTGCCTGCCTCTCTGCCTGCTTGTGATCTCTGTCTGTTAAATAAATAAAAAATATTAAAAAAAAAAAAAGCTATTCCAATATTTTAATAGTAGTTCCCATACCGGCTTCCGAACTTCATTGTCTTCATTGTCATGCTCCAGATTGGAGCAGTAACTTGATTGTTAAAACATATATGCTGGATAATTTTCTGTGAAGCCATGATTCCTGATCTTGGTAATTGCAATTGGTAATTTTGTATGTCCAAATTCTGGACATACAAAGCTTATTGATTCACTATTGGTTTTTAAAGGCCAAAGTCACAATTGCGTTGTAAAGAGTCCTTGTCCCCACATACCACAGGGTCATCAAGAATGATTTAAGGAACCCAGTAGATGGTACCTTTATGTGAATAGTATGTTATAGTTTACAAAGTACCACTACCAGCAGCTCTTGATCCCTCTTGGGTCATAAAAACTATGGACTCTTGGACTCTCTTAGCAGAAAAAAGAAAAAGTGCCTTATGCCCATACACAAACACATTTTACATACAATTCAGGAGAGATGGGAGTTTCCCTACATCTTTTCAGGCAATAGCCTTGTGAGGTATGTAGGCAAGTATTATTTTTCCATTTGACACAGAAAGAGATTAAATAACTCAGAAACAGAAATGACTTATCTAAGGGGAAAAGTTATCAGGCAGAACGAATGTCAGCTCTTTCAACTCCTGGCCTGACGCTCTTTCCCTATTTCTATCTTTACATCAACATACCCACGCTAGCAGTGAACATACAAAAATTGGCTTAAGCAATAATTTGACCTCTCAGCGTATGAGCCCATTTGAGAAAGGACCATCTTTTGTGTCGCAGATGTTATTTAACATGTTGCTCTGTAAGCCTGCAGAGCTTTTCAACTATCACCAAAATACTACCTTGCCCCAAAGGCCTAACTGAGATGCTGATGGTGCATACCAATGATGGCCTTGAATTCATAACCACTTAATTCTGTATGAGTGATGGAAGCATTTTCCAAAGGTCAGATAAAAGTGCCAAAGCAAGTAAGTGCTGTCACAGGCATAGGTAGGAGACAGGCGATGGGAGTACAGAGGAGCCAAGTGGCTAAGCATCCAGGCAGAAGGTGTAGTGGTTTGGGCTGTGTGGTGGCAGTGCAGTATGGAGGTCATGGTCAGATTCTGCTTATTCTTTAGATGGAGAACCAATAATTTGTCAATGAATGAGTGTAGGGGTGAGCAAAAGGGACAAGCCAAGGATGCCTCCAAAGTTTTGGTCTAAGGAATTAGAAGGCTAGAGTTGTAGTTAACTGAGATGAGAAAGAAGGGGATCTGAAGTTCACTCTTGGACGTGTTAAGTTTTATGGGTCTATTAAACACCCAAATGGAAACATCTAAGAGGTAATGGATGTACGAATAAGTCCAGGGTTTCGAGAAGAGGTCTGGGCTGGATATACACATTTGGGGGTTTCGATCTATCAACAGCCTTTAAAGCCATGAGACCAGATGACGTCACCAGGTAAGTGAGTACTGATAGAGAAGAGGCCCAAAGATTGAGCTCGAGCACTCCAATATTAAGCAGTTAGCAGCCTCTAATGAAAGCATCTTGGGTCATATGCTCATCACGAGTAAACCTAGCACTGTGACTTAGGAAATGCTGTGTTGTAATGAATGGAGGCCTTACCTATCTGAAGCAGTCACTATGGCAAGAATGATGGGATTAATCAGGTTCAGGCCAATCAGGGGTCACCCCTGAGGTTGGGGAAGAGAGCCAAGGCTAAACCCATCCAAACCACATGATGGACACAGAGAAGTAGATCAGATGTTGAGGAGAGAACCACAGTTCCTGCCCCACTAACCATACAACTTTAAGGTTTTTGTTGTTGCTGTGACAGTTTGGACATTAAATGAACCTGGATTTAAATGTCAGCACCGTCACCAATAGTATGACGTTGGACCAGTCACGGAATGTTTAAACCCATTTCTTTATTTGTAAAATGAGAATAATCATATTGCCTCCCAGCTTCAGAGATATCTGGGAAGAATCTTCTCAGCTATTGCATAAAGAGTGATCAATGCGATGTTTGATACGGAGTAAATACCATTAGTCTCCTCAGCCTGGGTTCTCCTGAAAGCATAGCCCAAAGCAAAGGCCCGCACCCTGTCTAAGAAGCCAGCCCAGCAAGCAGTACTAGAGAAAGGCTGGAAAGCAAAGGCAGAAGTGGGGTCTGCAAATGACAGGATGGATTGCACACAACCTCCTAGAGAACCTTATTAACTGTGCCCCCCTAGATGACAGCAGGGGAAGCATTTATCTATGGTTCCTGTTCCTGCCTGATGGAAGTCATCCCTCATCCCAAAACCCCACTAAACTCTCCCACATTTCCAGGTTCTGAATGCACATGTTCGTGGTTTCATGAAGGCGTCCTACCCCGCTGCTGCAGGTAAGACCCAGGGCAGGAAGCAAGGGGCACCGGCCAAGGTGAGGCACAGCCAGGCTGCCCTCATGCGGAGCCCACTGAACTGGTCCTTGCCAAAGTGGCTGGGAAGAGGGATCGCTGAGGAGATAGGAGATGAGTGCAAAAGGTACGTGTGATAATGACTTCAGTGGCACAATTATTACTAGGCATCTTTGTTAAATCCTTCTACTGGAGACTCTTACCTATAATTCCTGCTCCATGAGTCCACTTCAGAAATGCAGGGCTAATAACTTTTCCTCTTTCTGCACCTGTAACTCAGCATTTTGCAAATAGAACACGGTCAATATTTATTAAATTAAAGTGAATTAATAGGACATAAAAAAAATAAAAGAGTACATGCAAAGTTTTATCTTTTGAAATGTATGTATTTGGGGTATGTGTGTGCGGGCTCCTTTGTCTACGCTTTATTTCCTCCTCTAGCAGTTTTCAAAGCAGAAATGTGACGGCAAAGTCTTGGACTGCTTTATTTCTTTTGGCTCTGTGCTGGGAAAACAACCACAGGAGCAACAAAACCCTGATTTTGTACAAAAGGCAATAAGACTCCGAAAATTTTTTGCTCTTCTCTAATTGCTTCCCCAGCTACCTTTTCTAGATTTGCAGGAATTAATGGTGGGAGAGACACAGCTCAATTGGCTGTGCAGAGCTGAGCTCCTCTGAGCTTCATTACGGCCTGAGTAAGAAGAGGGCTGAGGGCAGAAGCCTGTCTATCTCCCTGGCTTCTGCGGGAGCTTCTCATCTATGCGAAGGTCGGCCTACTTCCTTCCTCCCCTGTGTTGACTGAGCAGGTCACACGCTCTCACTTTTCACCCTAGTTAAGCAGAATCCCATTAGCTGGATAAATAAGACTGGGTTACACTCTATCTTTGCTCCATCTGGCCAGTATTTTCCCATGTGCGAACAGGTTTTTTTATTGTTTTGAGTACCCATATGAACCGTACACAAAGATAATGTAAAGATAATGGGCAAGGTCAGCCTTATGCATAAGCAACTAAGCCACTACCCACTCTGCATAATTAGAGGGCAACTTCTTCCCCCCAGTTATGGCTTGAAAGCCCATTATTAGCACTTGGTTTCTCTCTGCTAACAGTTTCGTTCCCAATGCATCTTCTTGGAGGAAGATCCTATAGTCCTGGGGGAAAGAGATTTCACACACTCAGTCTCTAACAGTACAACAAACTGGTCTGCTCAGGTGTTGGGACAGGGGGGCTCTCTAACTGAGGAGGCAGAGTCCAGGGAGGGCTGCAGGTCAAAGAGTGTGAGGGTGGCCTGGAAAGCCTTAGGCATGAAGACCCTACAAACCTGTATGGGGTGCAGTGTTTTGACTAGCCAGCCCCTCAAATGAGGCGTGGCTAGGCCTTTCTAAGCCCCCCAAACTGTAGTGCAGGCCTTTCCTTTTTCTGTGGTCCCAAATGGCAAGTAGGTATTGTCTTTGGCCACAGAAGGCAGCATGATCCAGGCACCAGCAAGCGACCCAGCCAGAGGAGCATCACAAAGGGGACACCAGTGTCCCCTCTGCATTCAATAACCAGTTTTGTTCTCCCAACCAAAAATTCCATTAGACTTATCTGTTCTTATCACCTTTTTTCTAAAATGGCACTAACTCCTTGCCAGGTCTATCACCTTTTACAGAAACAAAGCACTTAGCAATTTTAAGGACAATTTACAAATGAAATATTCCCCCCCTCCACTTCTAAAGGCCTCTCTCAGATCATCCTTCAGAGAAGGGAATTTACTACAGAGGCCCAGCTCTTCCTGTGCTTGTCCTTAGCCTCCCTTTTCTGTGGGATTTCCACTCTGCATATCCCCTGGCTTCCCTCTGCTTTTCTGCCTCAAGTTTTGAGGGGAGGGACATTTGGCCTTTGCTTTCCGTCTCATCCACCTACCACCACCATAATTATTCCGTCTGGGGGATATACATTCCCAGCATCATTTCTAATTTTGGAATGATGGGCCTCCATGACTGCTAAAAGCATTGCAGATTCTAGCTAGTTAACTGGGCAATCAACAATATTTCCCGATCACCAAGAAAGTGTCCTACTTAAGGGCTACAGAGATGAAAATACAAAATTCTGTCCGGAAGGAGCTCACAGTCCGGGCAAAACTGTGAAATTCTTTAAGCAAAGAGGCCATTGGGCTGAGGTGGCTCTAATGCCATGACAGCCTGTGTAAGCAAACCAAAACCTAAGCCTATACATGCCTCAAGGTGACGAACCTGAAACCCAAGGACAACAATCACAAATAGCCAACTAGGCTTTTCGCTACAGCCAATCAATAATTTCCTTACCTGCTTCTGTCTCTTCTCGAAAAAAATCTCTCGCCAAGTTCCTGCAGGTGGAACACTCCCAACCAGTTTCAGTTTGGTGCTGCCTGATTGGAATCGATTTTTCTCCAACTCAGGACATTTAGTATGCCTCACTTTATCTTTCAACAAAACTGCTAATATGTAATGAATATGCAATATAATAAACATTTCCATACAGTTGTGAGTAGAGTCTCTTTGTCAAGAGTACTGATATAGGCTCAGGGACCCTGCCTGAGAGGTAGTTTTCCAGGGAAGAGGATGGACAAAACACAGAAGAATTTAGAGCCAACCAAGCCTGGTCAGCTTGGGAATGACACGACCATATCTATTGTGAGAGGACTGCCACGGAGGGAAAATGAGGATATGCAGAGCTGGAAAACACTGGTTTCTGGCATACCAGTGTGCAGGGAGCAAGGAGCGAAATCAGGGAGAGAGAGCCTGAATGACCCCTTTGAACAAAAATGGCAGGAGGAAAAACTTCCCTCATGTGGCTCAGCTGGGGTTCAAGGCGACACCCAAAGCTGCCCCAGAGTGCCTTGCTGACAAAAGACTGTGTGAATGTGGTGTGTGTGTGTGTGTATGTGTGTGTGTGTGTGTGTGTGTGTGTGTGTGTGTGCGCCCAATTGCCTTCAAGTCTGAACCAATATTTAAGATTTGAACTTTGTCCTAATTTGCCTCCCACTTGAGTTTTTGAAGTTTTCTTCTACTTTATCTACTCAGCCAATACTTGCTCCCGGCATCTCAAAAACCAGCTGGCTATATTTTAACCAGAAAATATTTTCCTTACCCAACAGCAAATGATTTTTTTAGGGCTGCCATTACTGATAACAGATGCTGAAACATTTCGACTTACTTTTTATTTTTTTTTCCTCAAGATTTTAAAATGGGTTTTAAAAACATTTTATATAGTTTTTTAGCCTCAATATGTTTTTCCTAACATTATTACTCCTTTTCTTCCAATGTATAATAAAAAAAATTAACAGCTCCTGTTACTGTTTATTTCCCATCTGTTGGAGATGGTATAAAATTTCAGATGTGCTTATAAAATACCTACCAAACATGCCAAATATAATCTATACTATACTAAACATTATGTTCATTGTAGATATTTTATGCTCCACTTCTGGCTAAACTGTGTATTCTTATAGCATGAGTCATCCTGTTTAACCTATTGTAATTTTACCAGACTCAACAGGGGCTCTGAAATTGAATTAGGATACCTTATGTGCTTACTACGAAGAGTTTGAACTTTTTCTATGCTGATATGGCAGACTATATTCTTTTTTAAGAGCATCAAAACTGTGGTTGCTAAGCGTGTTACGTTCACGTGTAACAGAAGTTCAAAAAACTTTCAGCCTGTGAAACAGCGAAGGTACTGTGGTGAATTTATTGAAAACGTTTTCTTGATAAAGCGCAAGCCCTGGTTATTTGAAGTGGTAGGTAGAAGGATAAATGACCATTGCCTTAAATCTGTCTGCAGACTGCCTAGACATAAAGCAAATGCTGGCAAAAGGTGCCTTTGCCCCATCATGTCCTCTGCACTTCACATCATCCCTGGTGACTGAAAATAAGCTTCCAGAAGGTTAAAGGAGCTGTCATTTTCTTGCCCAAAGATTGGCTCCTAAATAAAACTTGTTGGAATAGATCTACTTGACTATTAGTAAGCTTAGAAATTTCTTAGTACACTGTTCAATAAGAGACAGCAATACTAAACTTCTACACATCCCCTGATGCAAGAAGATGTTGTAGACACAATGTATTTTCCAGACATGCTGAAACATTTATGAAAAGTGAGTATATACACACATACCACACACAGAGAATCCTATTTTTTGCCATGGAAACTCACCTATCCTCTTTCTCATTATCTTATTTCTGCTCTATTTCCATTGATGCCGCAAATGGTTTTATTCAGCTGTCAAAGTTAATAATGATAAGCTGAGCACAGTAAAGTTTGCTCCTGTTTTGCAATTGTGCTATATTATTGTGTGTCTTACTCTTTGGGGTTCCTGGCATGGTGCCATGGAAATGATTTCACTCTGGTTAATTCTTAGTTGATAAGCCCAGAGCCCAATCATTGCTAACTAAGAGGAAAGACAAAGGTTTAGAGTGGGAATATTCTGGATCAACTGTGCACTGCCATCCAGCTATTAACTAGCCTGGAGAGTTCTCCAAGTATGACCCCATGACCCTTGGCAGGCTCAAGATCCTTCCAGGGGAACTGTGAGATCAAAACTACTTTTATAATAATACTCAGAAATTCTAATAACACTCAGAAAATTATTTGTATAGTAATATGAAGTTATTTAAAATAATGCTAAGAAATTATAATAGCAAATTATTTACTAATTTTTATAATACTGACAAATAAGAATACTTAATGTTAAATATTTCTTATTCTAAGAAGTTAATAATTATTTAATTCATACTAAGAAATAATTCTTATAATCCTAAGAAAAATAAGAAAATACTTAGTATTTTAAATAATGCTAAGAAATTATTTATCTTACAAGTGTACAGGGGAGGGACACCTGGGTAGCTCAGTGGGTTAAGCCTCTGCCTTCCACTCAGGTCATGATCTCAGGGTCCTGGGATCGAACCCCGCATCGAGCTCTCTGCGCATCAGGGAGCCTGCTTCCCCGCCCCTTCTCTGCCTGCGTCTCTGCCTACTTGTGATCTCTCTCTCTGTGTGTCAAATAAATAAGTAAAATCTTTAAAAAAACAACAAACAAACAAGTGTACAGGGGAGTTTTCCAGAGGCTACCTGACATGCGATATTGTAACAGATTGAATGTAAAAGCAGATATGAGAATCTAGTTGTCTTCCATTAAACCAGACATTAAAGAGATCTATAATAATTTAGAAAATACTACTCTTCTCACTAATGTTTTTCCTTTGGAAACATGGTTATTTTCCATTACAAGATGTTATTTATGTTAACACATAACAATTATTTTTAAATAAGTTAAATATTTTAACAATTTCTATTTTAATTTCTAAAACATTTATTGATAAAACCCATATAAACAAAACTACTTTGGAGTTTACAATAGTTTGTTAGAGTGTAAAGGGGCCCTAGAGCCAACAGTTTTGAAAACCACTGACCCAGTTTCCAGTTAATTCTTCCATGGTAAACCCTCAAAGCTGAGAGAAGAAAGAGAGAAAAGGTCAAGATCTCAGAGATTCTCATACTGGTTCCCTCAAATGCTCCAATATTACTCATATTACAAGCATTAATACAAATCTCCACTGATTTTGTCTTCAATTTACATTCAACTGAAGTTAGTTTTTTCCTACTAATATAACCAGACTGAACCAGCACTAAAAGATGTCTCCGTAGCTAATTTTAATGGCATCCCAGGAGGATGAAGTAGGAAAGAGAATTAACATGTATTAGGTCCCTACTATGTGCCAGGTACCTTATAAACAGCAGGTGGTTAAGAGTAGAGGCTCTGGATACTGAGAGACTCAAATCTGTCTCCAGCACTTTCCAGTTATATGAGCTTGAGCAAGTTAGTTAGCCTCTTGCTGCCTTCATTTCCTCATTTGGAAAATGACATGTCTCACCAGGTTGTCATGAGAAGACAATGAGTCATTACACGTAAAACCCTTTGAACACTACTTGATACACAGCTAAGTACTAAATAAATGTTAACTTTTCTAGCTGTATAGGAAGGATGCATTATTATCACCTCTCATTGACGAGAAGACAAAGGCTCTAGGAGGTTGTGCAATCTCCACAGGCCATGTAATGTGTGAGCAGTGTGAAGATACCAAGTGATAGAGGCACTATTTGCACCCAGGTCTACATGATACAGAAGTGTTTGCAGTGGTTCTCAAACTTGAGTTCACATTGGAAATACTCTACCTGCACCCCCCCACCGGAGTTTCTGAGTCAAGAGGTCTGTGGTGGGAATATTTGTTTTAAACAATTTTCCTGGAGTTGCTGATACTGCTGGCCCAGGAGATACACTTGGAGAACCTCTGCTCTCGAGACCAGACTTGGTCTCAAGAATATACCCATCCATAGCATAGTACCACCCAAAAACAGTCCAGGATATCCTCCCCTTGCCATATCATTGTTGTTTTTCTAGAACTCCTTTGCTGGACCTTTCTCATATTCCCATTGTAATATAAGGAAAAGCAATGTTTATGACTACTTCTGTAAGTTTGGAACAAAAGGGTGATCTTACCAAATAATTGTTCAAACTCATGCCTTCTAGAAGGGAGGAAACAAGAAGACCCAGTTAACTGATAGCTAAGCAAGAGCTTATTTTCCCCCAAAACCTTATTTTCTTATCATTTCCTTTATGTAATTCCTACCCACTTAGCCAAAACAAAAACAAACAAACAAACAAAAAGCACCTTAAACTAGCCAGTGAAGCATCTTACCCAGGCCCTAACTTCCATTCTTTCAATTGTGATCTAAACATAGCTATCAAATCTAAGCAAAAGTTTTTAAAAAAAAAAAAAAAGTTGGCTTTCTCATGGGAACCAGCTTGGACTGAGCAAACTCTATTTCTCAGTTGGCTGAAATTCTGAGATCACCCTGGCAAAAAGGTGGAAAGGAGCAAAAAATTAATTTTCTGAATCAAATCAAAGAAGAGTCACCTTTGTCTACAAGCTTCACTCTCTGATGAGAAGTTGGTAATGTGATTGGAAATTGTCAAGGTAATACATGGAGAGAAGTCAGTGGGTCAAGATGTATATATGGTATAATGTAGAAGTAACACCTATTGTACTCAGACCTCCTTCAGATCATTTAGCTAAGATGTGCAGAACGCAGCATTGGTCAAGAGGAAAGCAATGGCAACGCTGGAATTTAAGGAAGGAATGATACTCTGCTACCTCTGAAACAAAGACTGGGCAGTTAGGACAATCACCACTCTTAACAAGAAACCCAGAGCCAAAGAGAGAGCAGGGAGGCTCCCTAATATTCATAGGCTAAGTGAGGTACCTGAATCTATGAGTTCCTGTTCATGTCATTCTAGGGAGAAAAAGTCATCTGGAAGCCATGATTTTCTCTTCTTCTCTTCTCTTCTCTTCTCTTCTCTTCTCTTCTCTTCTCTTCTCTTCTCTTTTCTTCTCTTCTCTTCTCTTCCTCTTTTCCGACTGCGTTTCTAATTATCCCCTCTTCCACTTTTTGATTGTGTTGTTCTCCAAGAAGTGGGGAGACCAGTGAGAAGGCTTTTAGACAGTTTATTTTCTAGCTAAGGAATTTTACAGGTGTTATATTTGAAAGAAATGATTTTCCACGGAGGGAAAGAAAAAACAGGAAAGAATAACTCTCTATTGGCAGATTTGGATTAGTTATTTGGAATAACCATTGAACTATTAGATATATTTACTGCTGCTGAAGGATGCAATACAGAGAAGCTTTTTATGACACAACAGGCAACTTCATTCTGTGTTGATAGAAGAATACTGATACCCAAACAGAGAGGGTCAAGAAATCTTCTAACCATATAATGCTATAAAAATAGAAATGGAACAATGAACCAACATGCCTAGTTTTAACAGTATTTGTCCCAGGCCTTGCTCAGTCCAGTAATAGCTTATGGAGAACCTTCCACATGCCAATCACCATGCTAAGAATTAGCGATACAGAAATGAATAGGACAAGACCCTTGCCCTCAAGTTGCTTTTGGTCAGTCTAGGGATCATGTCCAGATATTCTATTTCCCCTTAGATATATACCACCTGGCTAAGCATATTTTTCTCATAGGAAGCCTCTTGTGGTCTCTGCCCTCCTCAAACACAAGAAAAGGACAACTAGAACACACCCCAGTAGAAATATGCTCCCCTGTTCTTCCCTAACTCTTCTCAGTTCTGGCCAGAACATTTTGAAAAGGGTATCCTGTATCATAAATTCATAAATCCATCTATAGGGGCAGAGCTAGGCAGGAGAGCTGCTGTTCGATTGATATAATAATCCTCCAGGAACAAGCTTGAGTGCCCGACTGTTAGAGTCGTCAGCAAAATCCACAGATTTAATTATATCCAAGTAATTGCAGAAAAGATCATCCATTATTCTAACTACTCTGAGAGAGAAGAGCCCATACCCTGAAATGACTTTGTAGTAGCATAAATGGAGATCTATTCATTAGGACCATGAAATAAAATGGAAATCTGTTTTCTTTTCAGAGCAATGTGATTACCATCACCAGTAATGATATTATGGGAAGAAAAACATACTGTCTGTGAGGACACACGTTTTCCTTTCTGCCTTGGCCTTCTTTCTTCCTTTGAAGTGATCATGGTAAGTAAAGACACAGATAACTTGAGCTCATCCCGAACATTCCACCCTGGTGCCCAGATCTGGTACTTTTTAAACAAAAAGATTCAGAATCCTCAATGTACAGTCACTTCTCTCTACCAATTCTAAAAGCTCTTTGACTTTTTTTTTAATTCCTTTGGTTATAGTTACAGTATGCAGATTAAAAGGCCAGGTAGCATTATTCTTATAGAAAGACTGATTTAAATTGGAAATGGAACTAGGTATTGAGCAGTTACAGAAGCTAAAAAAAAAAAAAAAAGAAAAAAACTAGAAATAAGGTCTTAGAAGGAGGAGGCATAGGGTTTTGTTTTTGTTTTTGTTTTTGTAATATAAAAAGCAGGATTTGGAGCAAGGATTAGAGAACGGGAGTAAGCAGTTTGAGAAGAGGAAGAAAGAATAAGGTGATATATGGCAAACCCCAAAGAAGCTTGTATTTTACTTTTTTTTAATTAAGGATTAAATGTATTTGTGAATACTGAAATTATAATGAAGCAGGATGAGACTGAACAGAGTAGGAGCCAAGATTTAGAAATTTTAAAATAGTTTTTTTCTAATAGCAATATGACAGCTGACTGGGGATAAGCAATTAAAAGATGGGCTTCAGATCTCTTGGACGACGCTCAAGGAAAAACCAGGTAAAGGAGACCGGATGAATAGAATGTAGTTAAGACAGAGCAAGGCCAGAGGAAACAACTGAGTTGTTATCAGGCACCAGAAAGGTAGCAGGACAGAGAATGCAGACCATTGACCAAGGGCAAAGGTTTTCTTTTGGTTTTTCTCTGAAGTCTTAAGTGTGTGTGATTACAAAATATGTGACTTTAAAGCAGACGCTTAATATTTACTCTCTTAACACATTCCAATAACATTCTTTCGAAGAGAGTAGGAGAAATGCCCTGAGTCTCATTTTACAGATGGTAAAGCTGAGGCACAGGTGAGGTACAAATCACATTTAAAGAAAGAAGTATAAGTAATTTGCAAGCCCACTGATTTAAGTCCAACTGTCTTACTACTATGTTTCTCCATGGGAGTTGCATGCCCCCGCCCCGGACCTATCTTCTAGACCCAGGCAAAGGGAAGAGATCTGTGGTCCATACTGAAATACTCAACTTAAAAAAAAAAAATGGATTTGGATTGTCACTGTTAAGAGCTAAAGAACTATCGTGTAAAAGAAACACTAAACTTACTCTATCTTCCCCTCAAAGAAAAAACCAAGAGTAGATGTTGAAAGCTACGAAGGGGAGGGGTAATTTCCATTCAGCATTGAGGAAAGGTTTTTGTTGTTGTTGTTGGTGGTTTTGTTTTGTTTTGTTTTTAATTTATTTTTCTTTTTTATTATGTTCAGTTAGCCAGTATACAGTACACCAGTAGTTTTTGATGTAGTGTTGAGCGATTCATTAGTTGTGTATAATACCCAGTGCTCATCACAACACCCCTCCTTAATATCCACCCTCTGGTTACCCCATCCCCCCATCCTCACCCTTCAGAAACCCTCAGTTTGTTTTTCAGAGTCTAGAGACTCTCATGGTTTGTCTCCCTCTCTGATTTCTTCCCATTTAGTTTCCCTCCCTTTCCCTATGGTCCTCTGTGCCATTCCTTATGTTCCACATATGAGTGAAATCATATGATAATTGCCTTTCTCTGCTTGATTTATTTCCCTTAGCATAATCCCCTCCAGTTCCACCCATGTCGATGCAAACGGTGGGTACTCATCTTTCTGATGGCTGAGTAATATTCCATTGTATATATGTAATCAGTTGATTGATAACTGTTTCTCTCACTACACTGTAATCTCTGAGAAAGAAGGGTCTGAAGGGTCTGAGCTGGCTTTTCTATTTTCTGCCCAGGACCTTGCACAGTGTTGGGCACAGGTTAAGAATTCTGGAAAACCTGAATATATGACTAAATAAATGCTGTTGAACATTTCATGCACTTCAGATTCTCCAGAATATTTTCCTGAACTTCCATCTGTGCTCTTGCTGAGTCCTCTCTAGTCTCTCACTCAGGTCCAAGTTGTCATCCCAAATACCATCACACTAGCTCATGCCTTGGCCATCTCATTTCTGTCCCATTGTGACAGCCTTTCCACTCCTCCTTCTATAAAAGTGCTGGTTTTCTGGACATTAATACATCCTAGTATGGGCATAGTTTTTCTAACTCACATAATTCCTTTTTAAAAATTTCGGTCTGTGGTGCCTGGGTGGCTCAGTCGGTTAAGTGTCTGCCTTCAGCTCAAGTCATGATCTCAGGGTCCTGGGATCAAGCTCCACATCTGGCTCCCTGCTCAGTGGGGAGTCTGCTTCTCCCTCTGCTCCTCCCCACTGCTCATGCTCTCTCTCTCTTGAACCAGTCACAGGCTGGGTGAGCTCGGAGCGTGGCCAGAGGCCACAGAGACGGAAGCAACCGGGCACTTTTCTCCAAGTGCGACCGATTGAGCGCTTTCCTATAAGCACGACCAGAGGCCAGGGAGACGGCGGCGGTTGGGTGCTTTTCTCTGAGGGTGCACTGAGGTGCGGATCCCGAGCTCTTGGTTCCTCCCGGCCGGAGATTGGGAGGCCGCCATCTTCATTCCCGTCCTCTTGAGGAGAGGTTTTTATACTTAGAACTTCCTAAAAATAGAGTCGTTCCTTTACTATGAGTAAGTTCCCTGTTACCTGTAACATGAGATATTCAGGTAAAGATTGGATGGACATGTGCCAAGGATATCACAGAGAGACTCACAACCTTAAAATTGGACTTAGTGACATATAAGTATTCTTCTAAAGATTAGATGGCTCTTTGGCTTCTGTTCTCCAGTCTCAGACTCATTCTATCTTCCATCTCCTGTTCACTAGAACAGAGAAATCATCTACTGAGTATGGAGAAAATGAGCAGAGAAAAAAAATTAAATTAACTAATGATGGGAATCCCCCTACTCCTTTTGAAATGTGAAGACTGATAATAGGAATCTTTCTCTAACTGAAAACACTTCTTCCT
This sequence comes from Enhydra lutris kenyoni, assembly GCF_002288905.1. Taxonomy (NCBI): domain Eukaryota; kingdom Metazoa; phylum Chordata; class Mammalia; order Carnivora; family Mustelidae; genus Enhydra; species Enhydra lutris. Next base: position 24,733,015 of record NW_019154088.1, on the reverse strand, counting down.
ATTAATCTTAGAAGTCTTCTGACAAACTTCCCATGGGTCAGAGGGATTTTATAGATTCCAACTGTCTGTTCTCTCTTAATGGATGGGTACTTCCTCAGGACATAGTAGTTCTGATAGAGATGTTTATATCCCTGGTTGTTTGAGACACAGCTTTTCAATATCCAGAGAATAGATGAACACTTCCTTGGAATTATTTAAAAGTAGTTGTAATATCAGCTTCCTATGTGTTTAATTTCCTCTTGAACCAAAGCCTGTAAAGTGCAAAATTTTAGTAGTTGGTTGAACAATCCTTGAAAACCCAAAACTTCAGGCAATATTTAAGCCATAATCAATAAATTTTACTGAGTCTTCACTACATTTCACTCTCCATAAAGTTTCTGTAGAGTAACAGCTACTGGACTCAATTTAGGTTTATTATCAACAAGTTATGGCCAATGTATCTAATTTCTTTATTTGAAAGGATTATTAAATTAGAGAGGCTTACCATGCAGGAAGCGTAGCAAACATGAACACAGTGTGCCTGGACTTTAGCAGGGGATTTAATGAGGTCAGTCACCATGGTCTTAACAAAAGCCAGGAGCACTGGACTAGAAACAAGAACATTTTAGGTGGAGGATTACAATTTTTAGATATCCAGACCCAAATGGTACTAAGCAGTGGATACAGATAAGTAAGAAGAAGTAAATCTTCTTCTCTTTAGCACTGGTATTAATTCTTAAAATTGTTTCTTAAGTCTGAGGTGGTTAACTCATCGCATTTTCAGATAACACAAAGCTCACGATGGATACTAAGAATGCTAAATATTAGAATCAAGCTCTAAAATATTTGTTAGACTTGACCAAGAAATTAGGTTTTGTAAGATGAAGTTCAACTGAGATAAATGTGTGTGCATTTTACACTAGAAAAGCAACCAAGCCTGAAAAACTGAGGTAATGATATGATACAGCAGTGATGTAGGAATTTTAACTCACAATAGCCTAGGTTTGAGTAAAGAGAGGAATATGACCCTTCAATAAAAACAAAAAACATGAGACCCTGTGTGTGATATCGTGATTTACAAGAAGAAGTATATATTTGATTTTTGTCCTGGTTCTTGGCATAGAGCTCTGGAAGTCCTCATAATTTCTGAAATGATAAGAGTAGCAGGAGCATCTTTTATTTCAGTGAGGTGACTGAGGGGGGGGGGGTCCTGGATGGGGGCTAGTCTCCAGAAAGACCAAGCCATGAAAAGAAGTTTGGGATTTTCAGTCCCATGTCCCATTCTCCAGAGAGGGGAGAGGGTCTGGAAATGGGGTCACTCATTGGTCATTGACTGAAGGATATCTGAGGAAGCTTCCATAAAATCTCAATAGTGTGGGGTTTGGAGAGCTTGTAGGTCAGTGAACACATGTGCACTAGAAGGGTAGCACACCCCAACTCCACAGGGACAGAGCTCCTGTGCTTATGACCTTGCCAGACCTCTTCATCTGGCTATTCATCTGGCACTTTTCCAAACAGATTTTAGTTAAAAAAGAACTTGCTTTGGAAGGTGAGACAGGGTAAGCATCAAGTGCAAACCGACTGAGGCAACACTGAAGGGCACAGGACACTGTAACCCAAAGAAAATATGATTACCATCTTCCATAATCTGATGACTTGGATGTGACACAGATACCTAATTTGTGGCTCCAAAGAGTAGAACTACTAGAACTACTGAAAGGAGGATAAACAGATTTTAGTTAATCCAAAGGCGAATTTCTCATAAATAAAAATAGGCAAAGATGCCCCCACTGGAGGTTGTTGGTCATTGACCAGATGTCCCAGGGAGAATGTGATAAAAACCCATGCATTCAAGGACATCAGGACAGTGTAAACACAAACAACAACAAAGCAACAGCAGAACAAAATCTTCCCATGCTGGAAGTTGACTATTCTAGAATAGATAAATGAATGCCAAGAGACTAAAGCTCAATTTCCTCCCTTTCGAATTTGCCAAAATCATTTCTTCCCTCTCTACCTCCATTTTCTTGCCTGTGAAATGAAGGTAATTCTTTTTGCCATCTCAGGCCAGATGGGAAAGTCTGTAATGAGCTTGGAGCCTAGAGTATTCTTCACTATAAATTCTCCATGTATTTCTGTTACTGGTTTTTTAGAAGGAAATTCAAAGATTTCTGCTTAAATCAGAACTGGGTTCAAAGTTTGGGAGAGGGTTCTCAAATTATTTCTTTTTCTCTTTTGAAAATAAAAGTGGGATGTGATTTGGGCCAATCAGTTTTCTTGATGGTACAAATAGCAATACAGCTGCTGGCTGTTCCCTGGGCTTTACAGGAATTGTGTTCTGCGAACCCAGGAACTCCCAGGTTTTACTTAAACACATTGGCCTGATACCAGCTCATCCATCATTCCAGCCTCTAAACAAACAAAAGCCAACCTGCCGAGACACTGCCGAATAGGACACACCAACTGGGGGATTAAGACCAATTCCAAATTGTGTTCTCAATACTTTCAAATATTAACTCAGTTTTTAACAATATTTTTTTCCTTGGATTTAATATTTCTTGTCTCAGGCCCTTTCATTTCTCAGACCCATTTACACAGAAGAAGAGCAAATCGGTTTTTGGTGGGGAGGAAAGGCTGTGGAAGGGAATGCATGATAACACAGAGAATTCTTCCATGAATCAAACACAAAAGGGAAGAAGACACAGTGGGAAATATCAAGGCAAATGTGACCTACACAAAATGCTGAAATTTTCCATTTCAAAATATCTAACTTCTAAATTAAACACCCCTCTGTGTTGCCATAATGATTACAAATATCAGAAAGCTTTTATTTTTGACGTCCTACTTAGTTTGGTTGACAAGTTAGGGTTTTTTCCCATCCTTTTTCTTTGCTGTTTGTTTAAATCAAAGGGCGGGAGGCACTCAATTCTGCCACGATAGACAGAAATGTGAAGAATATAAGGCTACATGTTTGGGTAGGCCCACTGATAGAAAATGTTCAATTTTTAGTAAGCGGTGATGGAGGATACACTGCATAATTTATAAAGTGTGATAGAAGAAGAATCATAATGCATAATCATATGGGTATGTTGTCAGAATCCAATGGAAATAACTACCATGCTTTCTCAAAGATATACAAATTACACATCTGAGTAAAAGTCTGTAAATAGCTCCCAAAGCTTCTGCCAAGAAAGACAACTCAAAGCAGACATTTGCTGTTTGACTACGGACTTATAATTTTCATTGAATTGATATCATTGATTGCTGGTATAATGATCAACTATTTTCCCAGCCATCAGATATTCTTATTGTTCCTCTATATTCTTTACACTTATTTTAATGTGGGTAAGAGGCACAATTGATATTCTCATACCTTAATATCTAATAATGAAAGGATCCCCCAGTTTTGGGGGATAGTCCATGCATAATGCTAAAATTACACAGGAGTCAAGAATGTAGTAAGGTTGACTCTCATGCATGATAGGAGAGATAAGAAGACTTTTAAGTTCACTTTTAATGTTAAGGAACATTATTATTGGATCTTCAAGTTTAACAAAAAAGAAAATATTAAGTCATGGCTTCCCAAAGCCATTTGCATATCAGTACCCAGATAGAAATATAAAATCCAATTGAAAGAAAGTTCAATTGTCAAAGATGCTGAGGTATTCAGTATTATGTAGATCAAACATTCAGGTTTTTAAAATTAATTTTATTTTGCATTATTACAGTTAGTTTCAGTTGTGGACTCAAGGGAAAATGTATAAAAAGTGGGTAATTTGGCAACTATCTTAGTCTGTTTGAGGTGTTATAACAAAATACCATAGACTGAGTGGCTTATAAACCAGAGATATGTACTTCTTACAGTTCCAGAGGTGGGGAGTCCCAGATCAAGGCACTCGCAAATTCTAATAAGGCAGTGTCCGATGGGAGCCTACTTCCTGGGTTCATTGACACCTGTCTTTTACCTGTAACTTCACAGGGCAAAAAGGGTACAGAAGGGTTCTGAGTCCTCTTATAAGGACACGAATCATTTTGGAAGGACAGGTCCTTCGTGACCTAATAACTTTTAAGGGTCCCACCTTTTAATGCTCTCACATCAGGGACTCAGTTTTAACATGATTTTGATGCAGGTGGTAGAGCACAAACATTCAGTCTATGGCAGCAACTATTTGCTCCATGCCTTTGATCAGTATAGCTCAGTAAAGATGGGATGTGATCAGAGGTGGGTCAACTTTTTTTGCAAGGAGTCAGAGAGTAAATATTTTAGTCTTTGTGGGCCACACTGTTTCTGGGTCTCTGTGGTAACTACTTAACTCTGCCATTGAAAGCAGCCACAGGCAATATATAAAGGAGAGTGGCTCTGTTCCAATAAAACTAAATTTGTAAAAAAAAAAAAAAAAAATAGGTTGGTGGTCCAAATTTAGCTTTCTGGCTGTACTTGGCTGATACTTAATGTAAATAATCAAGGTAGCGGAATCAAATATTTAGAACTAAATGGAACCTGAGTGAGTCATTTGGTTCAGGCAATTATAGAGGCATATATAATCTCCAGGTTTGTACATAATACAAAATAGTTTCAAAGTGATTAAAGGATTTTTCCACAGCCATACAGAATGAACAGCTTTCCTATGTGTTTACACAATGACAGACCTCTCTAAGTTCACGAAATCGAATACCCTGATCACCAACAAACCCGCATATAATAACCTAAAAATAGATCAAGTCGAAGTGGATTTAGTCTCAATAACAGGTGTGAATTGGTCCAACTAAGGCCAGGATTGTCATTAAAAATTTTTGAATTGATCCATCACAATTAAATTCCTTATGAACTAGTCAAATAAATTTTGCATCATGGAAACTCAATTTAGAGATTTCTATCAGTATGGTTTGCAGTTTGGAATAGAAGAAAAAAAGAGAGAAATTGTAAAATCTATCCAAAAGCATTTGTTGAATAATGAAACTATACCTAGTACAGCAAGTGCTAAGAACTAAGTCATGAAGACCATGATCTCTGAAAGTACTTACCTTCTGCTTGGAGTAGACTGTAGTTCATTTCAACACATATTTATTAAGCAGTTATTACTTACCAGGGAAAAATACATAAGGTACTGTTCACCTTTAAGAAGCTCACAAACCAGCAGGACTGTGAAGCCTAGCATGCCAATGTTTGCACCACAATTTCCTGCATGTTTCCTTTCCAGTTCATAGCACAAAACATGCTTATTGTCATGCTGACATTTAGCTCAGGCTTTCTTCCTTTTCTCTGGAGCAGTTTCTCCCACTAACTCTCCATTACACACAGTGCACAGAGAGGGAGACCTGGCAAACTTTAGATAAGATTCATGGAGAACTTGAAGAATGAGTTGTGATTATTCAGGAGAAATGGGAGACCCTGAACTACTTAAAAAGGAAAGCATAGGAGAGAAGCACTCTAGTGTCATGAAACATCCTGATAGGCATGCGGCCATTTATAAACAGTTGAAGTCATGAAGATTGGTGCTCATTTGATACGCAACTTACATCCGCCAGCCACCAATGCCATGCTATACCCAGATGAAGATTCTGATGTGCCCCTCTTCTTGGAGAGTGCAGAAGACAAGTCTGATAGAAAGGAATAAGAAGGAAAAAACTAAAGGTTTTTAATCAAGTTATTAGTGACTTCATGTTTGATGTAAAGCCCTAGTGCTCTGTCTCCCCCAAAATCTTTAATAAAATTTTTTATTACAGCTAATGCTCTCTGAAGTTAGATTTGTTTTCTGAAGATTTCAAGACTGTAGAATTTGTCCTCAAAGCTGATGTGAGCTGAAGAGCAGAGGTTCTTCACAGAGACCCAGTCATATTCTGGTTATATCAAGTGTTTCCTGTTTGTCAGGAATGGTCCTTGATGATATAGATAGAAAGATGAATCCACCTAGGAAGCTGAACATGAACAAATAATAACCATATCACTCTGATAAGTGCAAATAAATAAATAAATAGAGGCATGGGGAGCCTGGGTGGCTGAGTCAGCTGACGCGTCCAACTCTTGATTTTAGCTTAGGTCATGATCTCAAGGTCCTGGGATCAAGCCCCACATCCAGCTCCATGCTCAATGGGGAATCTGTTTGATATTCTCTGTCTGTTTCTCCCCCCACTCATGCCCTCTCTCTCAGTCTCAAATAAATAAATAAGTAAAATCTTCAAAAAAATAGAAGCATATACCAGTGATATGGAAGCACCAATGAGGAAATGATTCATTTGACCTAGGAAGGTCCTAAGAAGGCTTTCCAGATGGGATCACATTTGAACCAACCTTTAAAACATGACTGAAAGTTTACCAAAAAGAGAAGGAAGTTAGAAATGTCATGTAAGAGGAAGAAAAAAAAAATACTTTGAGAAAACATTGTGTTTTAGAAGACTGTTTATAGATCTGTAAATCTGAAGCATAGGTTGTGTCTGGTTGATGAGGCAGGAGCCACACCATCAAGTCATTGAGAGGAGGTATGTGAGCAAAAACTGTTGGACCAAAGTCCAGGAAGAAGAAGTAGAATCAGTGGGACCCATGCATATGACTTGAACTAAGCCCTGAAGAATGGGTCACATTAATGACCACAAAGAGTTCAACCAAGAGAGTCCTAATCATGTTTTTATCACTTCTAGATCCCCTTCAACACTTAATAACTCCAGAATAAGATGGCTGCATACATGCCACTTGATTTACTGATTGACTAGTTGCCACAAATACCACTAGAAACCTCTTAGATCTTCAGATGTCCTTCCAACTCTCTAACTGCAAGATTTGTAGAAGAAAAGATATTCCAAGTAATTATCAATATGAGGGAATGTTGACGGATGCTTCAAAGATCATATATAGCACACAGGTGAGAATGATATATAACTCATACATATATAGAGAAATCTGTTTCTAAAAGTTCCTAAAAGAATTATATATCAGGGGCTTCTGGGTGGCTCAATCAGTTAAGCGTCTGCCTTTGGCTCAGGTCATGAGGCAAGAGTCCTAGGATCGGGTCCCGCATTGGGCTCCCTGCTCAGTGGAAGCCTGCTTCTCCCTCTCCTCTCTGCTTGTGCTCTCTTTCACTATCTTTGTCACTGTCTGTCTGTCTCTCAAATAAATTAATAAAAACTTTTAAAAAATAAGAAATAAAAGGAATATATAATATACACGTACATATACATATATAACTAGAAAGAGAGAAAACAGGTTTCTAGAATATTGGAGGTCACATATTCCACCCCCATCCTTGCTTTTATTTTAAGGTATAATAATGCCTAAACCATGCAGCCCACTGAAATATATATCCTGCCCTTTACAGCCATTAAAAACTTATTTAAGTGGCGCCTGGGTGGCTCAGTGGGTTAAAGCCTCTGCCTTCGGCTCGGGTCATGATCCCAGGACCTGGGATTGAGCCCCGCATCAGGCTCTCTGCTCGGCAGGGAGCCTGCTTCCTCCTCTCTCTGTCTCTGCCTGCCTCTCTGCCTACTTGTGATCTCTATCTGTCAAATAAATAAATTAAAAAAAAAAAACTTATTTAAAAAATATTCATTGAGTACCTGCTATGTAACAGGGAAAATTGATATAGTATTCTATTTACTGATACATGAAGATCGCTAAGATAATAAAATCAGATCCCAAAATACCATGTAAATGTGATTCTATTTTATTAAATTATCTGTTAATGTGTATGATATATGTGTATGTGTTCATACACACACATTAAGCCAAACTTTGGGTCCATACAAATCTTTCATTGTGACCACCCTGTTTTTCATACTTTGTAGCTCAAAATCATTTCTTAAAATGAACAGGAAAATCAAAAATGACTAAGCATTAATTGCCTTTCTTTATATGCTCCCCAAGTACCAGAAATATAATAGTGCATTAAATCTCAATACTTCAGCAACATAAGAAACAATAAATGGTTAATGTCGAATGTCCCCACCCTCAAAACACAGGAGACGTTTCTCTTAAAGGGCTAGATATGCCACTCACCTCCTCCATGCGGTGAAATTGGCCCACTTCCTCTCAGAGTTTAGGGCCAGACTTCCAGACTCCATGTTGAAATGATAGAAGTTTGTCTTCAAGAGGAAAGAAATCTCTGTCCTGCTGGCTGCTGTTATACCAGCTTCAAACCCCATTTCAGTTTATCCATTTTAATCGAAAAATTTATGTTGTTTATCTTTGCCAAGAAGGTTTGTAATCCCTCTCATTAAGATTTTTAATAGATATTGCAAGTCTCAGAGCAAGAGCCACTAAGAAGCAATTTAAAATAACAACCATGCCAGCCGTATGGGTTGTGTTGGACTGGAGGGAAGAGATAAGAACGTAATATTAATAAACAAGAAAATTTCCACTTCTGTTTTGCCACTATTTTAATCCATGTGTTTAACATCCTTTTGTACAAAAACTGTATTAAGGATCTTCAGTATAGTTCAACAAGGTTACATGATTCTGAATAATGTTAAAGAAAATATATTTTTAAATGTTTATAGTTTTTACATATGTTGTAGTTCAGATTAACACAATATCTGAACCATTTCTCAATAGTATCAACATCAAACTTGTCATTTTTGTGTAGCATAGCCTGAAGAGACTTGAATTAGAGGACCAGAAGCAGTAAAGATGATAGAGAAGTATAATCTGCAGGAAAAATCACAAGGTATGTCACATATGGATAAACTCCTTTTAAAAGAGAAAAAGTTGGAAATTTCTTGGAGACTTTTGGAAGACTCTAAAGAATCTTTTGAATCAATTCTAAGCCACTTAATTCAGTGAGGGGCCCTAATGGTAAATTCCATGTCAGTATATTATCTCATTTGTAATGAAAGGGCTAATGCTACCTGAAATGGTAGTGATAGTCCAGAGATAGATGGCTACAATTAACGATAACGCGTTCACTCTTATTCTTTAAACTTATATTGTTTTGTCTTCTCTTAGAAAGAAAGAAAGAGCGAGGGAGGGAAGGAAGGAAAGAAGGGAAGGAAGGGAGGAAGGAGGAAGGGATAGGAAGAAAGATTTCAATTCCTATTTGCCACTATTTTAACCCAAACTATACCCATCTATGGGTCACTTAACTGATTGATCCAAATGTTTACAGGTAAATGATTGATAGATACATACATACAGACAGAAACACACACACACACACACACACACACACATTTTCTTTTGTTTGGCCCGACAAACACAAGGCCTTTTTCTCAACCCAACTCCTTGGGTAAGAATGCTTGTATGAGTGAATTACACACATTACATAAGACCTGACATAACTATCCCTCCTGTCACATTTCTGTTTATTCCTACCACCATATTCTATCCACAGTCTCATCATTTATTTATAGTCTTTTATCCAAAGTCAGCTGTTCTCAATTTCATAAGATGTACAATCATAAGTCAAGTCAATATCTTTAGCAAAAAGATTTGAGAAGAAATGTTGTTGGCTAGAAGGTGGAACACTGGGAGATTGGGATCATACAGAATCAAGGAAATGAGTGCCCCTTAGAGAATGAGCGCTGTCCCACCTCAGGAAGGAAGCTCCTGAATGAGATACAGTTTCCTCTACTGTCATGATGCCACCACTAGACCAGGGCATGCTGATCCATATACGCTTTCTTACTCGAGTCCTGGCCTCTCATTGCTAGGCAGTTGGCCCAACCTGAAAAAGGCTTTCTGTGTTTTCCACCACGGCACTCCTTTGGATTTGCAGAGCTAGCCAGTTTTGCAAGAGCTAACTCTTTCTCTGAGTTCTATACGTGCCCCCTAAAGTGTGCTGGCACCAGTGGAGCCATATTAACAATAACCACAGCAAAAACCATCACAGAAATACAATTGTGGACTTTTGCAAGGAAATTGTAAATGACCTGACCCAAAGGTTTCCAAACATGATTTTTCTGTTTAGCTGTAGTATGCTTTCAATAGAGAAAAGTTTATTCAGAGGATTAATGACATCAGAGAAAGATGGAGCTACTCTAGTGAGCCAAGGGGCCAGTGTCTCTCCCCCAGGTGAGTCCCAGCCAGGGGGTGCAACGGAGATTGATGGAAACCTCCCAGGTAGCCCTGCTCCTGCCTCATAGCCGGAGTTCACTGGCTGACATGTCCTCTCATTTGATTTAATAGATGAAGGAACTAATGTCCTTGGAAGTGAAGCAACAAGACCACAGACAGGGTAAAAGAGCTGTGAATCTATTTTTTAATCAATTTTTTCAAAATAAAAACCTTGAATTTTTTATAGTGATTTCTAATTTCCCAAGCACTTCTAAATGGATTTGACTGTATTTCGTTTAACTATCACAATAACCTTGTGGTCTAGGCAAGGCAGAATTTTTTCCCGATCCCAGGTTTACACATTAGAAACTGGGGCTCGGAGAGGTGAAAGATTTCCCCCCAGTAACCTTTCTTGTAAGGAGCAGAGGTGAGGTCAGAATGGGGGTTCTCTGGCTCACTGCTGTTTTAACCACTGTGCAACGTCTTCATGATTCATATAAATAATGTGTCCATAAGTATCAAATAACTAAAACTAAACAGGTTATCATATGCTTTGCAACTAACTTAAGCCTTTAAAATAAAAACAGGAGTAATTAATATAACAAGCATTAAGATCAAGGAGTACTAGGGTTAAATAGTATATAACGATGCAAACATGTAAATTGGGTAACTCAGCAAATCTCAATCAATGATGGCTTAGTTCAAAATAAACAGCCTTCGGATTTATGCCGAATCTTTTTTGGCGTGTATGGAACTCATTCAAATGTCTAAGCCCTAAAGAACTTTCTCAAGTGTCCAGCTCCCACAGTTTTTCATTGCCCCTGGTTTCCATTGTCCTTAACTATGAGAGAAAACAACAAGTATTGAGTTAGAATTAATCTTCGCTGTCTTCAAGCAGTACTTCTAGAAACAGCCTGGCCAGGAGGGCTGGTGATAGGAAACCCCCCACTTCCCTGCAGCCCCATTCTCTCTCTTTCCCACCTCTGCAACTCAGCTCTCACCTAATTTCACACAGAACCTTGAACGTGGCTCCCCATGCTGTCAGGCCAAAATCCAAATAGCTCCCTTCACAATGGTGGATAGAACCCACCTCAGTCTCTCCATCCCTTAGAATCTGAAACCATTCTCTTGAGGGTACAGCTCATCTCTCAGAGATTTAAACTTTTTCTTACACAGCTTGACAGAAACCACAAGAGAGAAAAGATTACGGCCACACCATATGTCTGTTTCTCCACAACTGTGTGTGTGTGTGTGTGTGTGTGTGTGTGTGTGTGTGTCTCGCGTGCGCGCGCGCGCGTGTGTGTGTGTGTGTGTGTGTATGTGTTTTCCCAATGAGAGGGGAGTATATTTTCTCTTTTCAAGGAGAAAGATTCTCCCCTCCCCTTAGGTTTCTAGTTGCTGGATGCTTGCTGATTAATTTAAATCTACACATAACTGGTTCCCTTATTAATGATTCTGCCAGGTTTCCAGAACATAGCAGGATTAACCTGCTCTGAATACAGACTGTTCTTTTTTAAAGGGGCCATTACCTTTTAATAAGAACATACGAGTATAGCGTGGCAATACTGTCATTTATTCATGGGGAATATCAAGACTTTCTCCAACATCTTCAAAATACAGCTGCCATTGAAAGTTAAAGGTAGCAAAATCCCTTTATCATGGTAACGATCGGCCATCAATGGGAACAGACTCGGAAATTTCCTAAATGTGGGGCAGTGAATTGGGAGTGTCCAAAACTCCAGCTAAGGTGACTGGGGAGAATCTCAAGGAGGTAAAGTGAGTCGGAAATGAGACTATAATTGCGTTAAGTGCAAATCTAAGCAATTCCATTAAACCATGTTTGGAGAAAGATCATGTGAACAGCAGGTGGTTTGTAAGTATAGCAGAAATTAAAAAGAGAGTAACAGGGACAGTGGTAGCTCTCATCCAAGCACCATCATAGAGAAGAAGGGTTTGGCTAGGCGCACAGCATGCTGGATCAGAGCACCCAAAGCCTCCGGAAAATTTTGACATCATCAAGCTCCCTCTGGATCCCATTGCAGACTCACCCGCCTTAGCTTACCACATAGCTCACTTGGAAGAAGATGATAGGTGGGGCAGGTGGAAACAAAGGATCATTGCATCGGGCATTGTGTGTGCCTGTGCAAGTACGTGCCCCCAAGTCTAGATGATGGGAGTCGGCCTCAGATCTCCTCATCTCACTGGATTCCCTGTCCCAGATGGTAAGGCCAGCAGATTGGAGGAGCTAGATCCCAGCAGATTCTCTAAGTAATGACACCCTATGAGCACCTGAGGAGCTAGCCGTCCTTCTATATGCTAGAGAGATTTACTCTTTCCTAGCATAAGCTTTCCGGGCACCACCACCAAAGCAATACCTGTCTCGGCATACTCACCTCGCAGAAGCATGGGGAGAATTCAAGGGAACTGTGTGGGCTCCGAGCCCGCTCTCATCAACTCTCTGTTATGGTCTTACATCGGGTCTTTCCTCTCACCCCTTACGTGGCAGAAGACCCTCAAGAAGCCTTCTATTTCATTGATATGCTAGTTTCTGAAACTTCAAATAAATGACATTTTTGGACACACGTTATGACAAGAAAAATGTTCTGGCTTTTCTAACTCATCTGACAGCCACGAATAAAGTCGCGTGTCTACAAGACGCCACCGAGACGCAATCCAAGAGACCATCTCTACACTTCATACGAGATAAGCTAGTTCTCTCGCAAAGATGAAATAAGACTGTTTCCAGCTTCAAGGAGCTTACAATATACAGCAGGGAAATACACACACAAGCGGTGATGACTCTTTGCCCTCTGGGATCTCTATAGGACGAGTTGGATTGCAATTCAATTGTGCTGGGAATTGCAAAAGGGTAGTGGATTCAATTTTTTAAAGGGACAGTACATAAGATCAGTTGTTCTAGCATGCATCTGTATGCAGTCTAATGTGATAACTAAACCTTCCAGGTATTGAAAGAGAGGGAGACAGGAAAGACAAAGCAAGGGAATTTTATATATATATTTTTTAAAGATTTTATTTATTTATTTGACAGACAGAGATCACAAGTAGGCAGAAAGGCAGGCAGAGAAGGTGGTGGGCGGTGGGGGGGGGGGGGGGGCAGGCTCCCTGCTGAGCAGAGATCCTGATGCGGGGCTGGATCCCAGGACCCTGGAATCATGACCTGAGCCAAAGGCAGAAGCTTTAATCCACTGAGCCACCCAGGTGCCCCTATATTTTGTTTTAAGGAAGGGAAAAGATGAGGGATTAAATATTTCCCCTCCGTTGCTAGGTATTCTCTCTGTTCCTATTCTGGAGCTAAAAACCCCAACCAAAGAAACTGCAGATGATAAAATGCTACATAGACAGCAGATTTGGGAGCTGTCCAATTCAATCTGTTCCCACCAAATACCATACAGTCCCCAGAGCTGGGATTTCCTCTAAATCCAGGATTTAGCCATGTGTTTCCATGGCAAGCCTGAGGTTCAATTCCAGGAATCAGGATTGGCCTTCCTCCTAGTACATTAACAAGACCTAGTAAGAACCATAGCCTGTCAGCAAGACAAACTCAAAGAAAGACCAGCATGACTATAGTATCTTCTAGCAAAGCAAAACTGCTCAGGAAAAGATATTTTGGACTTCATAAAAAAGCTAAAAATTTAATAAAAAATGAAAAGACTAAAGGTGAAAAATAAGATTAGAAATACAAAATAGTTTTTAAGAGTCTTCATTTTTACTAAGCATATATTTAAATAAAATGGAAAAAAAAAACCTGGAAAACATGGTTCCAACACATTTCATTGTCCAGTTTTTCTAAATCATGCTTTTATGTGACCTTTGTTTATGCAAATGACAGATTTTGCTTAGTGTTTGTCTAGGCAAAGTCACTGACCCTCTCTCAAACTACCTCTCCAAATAAGAAACTTGTTCAACTTTATAGGATTCTGCACATCTTCGAAATACCACTGGATTCTTTGTTCCTGTGAATCTTCGGTATCTCCAGCAAATTAAATTTTTGATGTATTTCCACCAGAGGGCAGTAAACAAACAAACAAACAAACAAATAACCTGGTCACTGAACATAACTGCTTCTAAAACTGGATAGAAACAAATGTTATATTGCCATTAACCTGCATTGTTGGTTCCAAGGTTTTCAGCATGGAAATGTTTATTTGATGACTGCTAGACTTCTTTAACATTCTTATTCTCTCACCAAAAGCATGACCTATGAACACATCCCAGAATGAAACTGGGGAGGCTGCTTTTGTAAAACGAACAACCTGCCTTCCCCTGTTCTGCCATTCACCCGGGGTCTGTCTAGGTCCGACACCCCAGCCCCACCGGCCAAGGAGGGTGGGTGGGCATCAGTCACCATCGTGCAGTGTAGGAAGGGGAAGGACAAACACTGGCAAGAGGCCGCCAGGAGCACTCTAAGGAGAGTTGTGAATGCTAAACAGGAATCCTGCAAGAAAAGGAAGAACAGGGATGCCATCCAGTGGTCAGCCAGCGGCCTTGCCGCCTGTATGATCCTCAGCACTACCTCCATGGAAAGTGCTAGAATGCACTTTGCAGGCTCAGAATCTTAAAGGGAACAGGGCCTAAAGAAATCATTATTCTGGTCTGTGCAAACCTCCATCCCATAGCCTACTTTTCTAACTTGCGAAATAAGAAGAAGGTAGTGTAACTGAGCCAGGGACCTGGAAGCTAACGTGGAAAGCCACCTGGCCGAGAAGCTCTCGGCTGCTTCCTAGAAGATTTTTAAATCCCTGATTCCTGGACCCACCAAGACCTTCTGAGTTACAGCCTCCAGGGACAAGGCTTGAGAAATGGTGTTGTCTAAAAAAAGATGAGTCTAGGCAGAGGGTCTCACCTGGTCCAAAGACAGGCATGAACATGTTGATTTCATGCATTCTTCTGTCTTTAGGCAGGGTTGTGCGTCAGCTTTCCCAGCAATATGTGTAAAATCTTTAACACCTATTCTAGTCACGTATTCCAGTGTCCAAAATCCCGAACCGTCAGGGAATTCTCCTTCCCCATCCGAGTCCAAGCTCTGCTGCTTGTTGGCTGCATAATCAAGCCTTCAGACGCCTCAGTTTCACAGGAAGGAACAGGTTTTGTAAAGGGCTGAGAGCGTAGCTGTCACTTAGCATGCGCTACAGTGCTTGTTATTTGTATCATTTATTATTACTCTGGTCTGGCTGCTCTTTGGGCTTATATTCATTTGCTTAACCCCAAAAGATCTGGGAATCATGCGGAGCCTAGGGCTTGATATCCAGCTAGCTGTCTTACCTGTCTACCCCATCCATCCCCAGGCCCATGCAGCCCTTGTTGAAACTGATGACTCGCCTATAGGCTAAGTCTAACCCTTTTTCTGAGCTAATACTGATCACAGCAGGAGCTTCAGTGTCCCATCAGCAGATACATGGAATGAATAGAAACATTTCTTGGGGACCTACTATGTGCCTGGTGTTAAAGCATATTATGTACATTATCTCATTTAATGTTTTCAACAATACTCCAAAGTAGGCATTAAGCTCTCTAATTTACAGAGAAGAAAACAGAGTATTAAAGAAGTCACAGCAAGTGCCACACTTCCCTAGGTGCCTCCATGGGCTAGGAAAGGAACAACTCCCTGTGATGAGCTCTGGGCACATCTCACCAGCTCTGGGCACATCTAACTGTGGCTGATGGCCCTGTTTGTGTATCCAGGGGTTCTGTCCAGCATCCAGGTCCTCATGAGCACAATGGAATGGCCTCCTTATCTGGGCTGTCTTATCTCACACATGCAAACCCTTCCCTAGGAAGCTGAATTCTGTTACCTACCTCCCTTACTCCTGGCACATGCATGGCTCTGATTGTTGGAAAACCTGACTGACCTCAAGAATCACTCACTGCTGCTGCCCCTTCAGCAATGCATCTCCCTCAAATGCATCTGAGCTAGTGGAAGGAAGCCATTTGCCAAGGCTCATTGACACCACATACTCAACTACTGGCAGCCTTTCTCATGAAGAGCAGGCCTACAATCTGCTCTTTCCTGCTCCCATTTTTCTTATTTCCACCACATGAAGTTGCTGAGGCCTCAGCATCCCTTACACCTGAACCTGCATAGTCATGGCATTACCAGCATGCTGGATGAAGAAAGGCACCCACCAAAATACATGCAAACCCACCAGCATTACAGAATGGAAGATTCTGGAGTCAGGATGATAACAAATACAAAGTACAATAAAACCAGAAAAATAGTAAATCCTCTTACTACATTTGTACAAAGTATTTGAGCTCACTGATAGTCAGCAAATATTTCTAAACTTGCCTATAAACATAGGAATCAAGCTCCCAGGTTAAATGTCATATCAGCTAGGAAGACAATCAAGAGATAACCCTTGCTCTTAAGGAACTGTATTTTGAGATAAAAGCACACAGTTTAAAGTGTGACTATCAATGCATGGCAATATATGTTAAGGACCATATGAATAACATGTTCAGTGTATGCTGTAGAATTTGATAAGATTTTGCACAGCCTGTGGAGATTACAGGCAGCTGCTCAGAAAAAAGTAGCCCTCTGCTGGGCAATATATGGTGAATAGAAATGATTTAAGCAGTGAACCTGTGGGATGGCTCAGCAAGGTTTCCTAGAGAAAGGATGAGTATATATGCAGTGGAGCTGGAGGTCACTGAGAGCACCTGGGCTACCAGGTTCCATGTGGATTGCATGGAAGGTTGAGGCTGGCCTGTGGACACATTTGAAGGTGAGGTTGAAGAGTTCAACATTAATCTTATAGAGGAAAGGATCCCCATGTGACTTTTGAGAAGGGAATGATACAGCAAAAGTGTGTTTGGGAAAATTCATGTGGCAACAGTAAAGAGGCTTGGAGGATGTCCTGGTGGTGCAGGCGGTCTAGTTCAGCATTTCCTAACATGTGTCGTGGCATGTTCATTGGAATGTAAGCAGGAGATAAATTAACCAAAGGTACTTCAAAGTCAAAGGAAAACCATACTATATCAAACAAAATAAAATGGGTGTCTTTTTTTTTTTTTTTTTTGCAGATCTTCTCAGAGCCTTTATGTTAAGACTCTGAAGGAGATATAAAATATAACATTTCCCAAACTTACTTAGTTGGCCTACTGAACCACTTTCCACAGTGAAGCTTCTAAGAATAGCATTCTGAGATACAAACTCTGGATGGTGGAGGGTGGCCTGAAGCCAGTTACATTCTAAAGAAGACATCTAAAGAAGACATCTTCAGATCTCTGGTGTAAGTGGTGGGGATTAAAGGAGAAGGCAGAAATGGGGAGATTACTATATCCTTCCATTCCTCGACTGCACACATCTTGGTGTCATCCTTGACTCCTGTCTTTCTCTCAAATTATACATCCAACCCATCAGCAACACCTGTTGGATCTACCTTCAAAGTTATATCCAGAACCTCACAACTTTCCACCACCTTCTTGGCAACTTTTCTGCAGAAAACTACTATCATCTTTCTAACTAGTCTCTTCTTTCTACACCTGTACTCCAATGGTTTGTTCTTTAACAAAGTCAGACTGATTGTTTTAAACATTAATCAGATCATGTGACTCCTCTGTTTCAAACCCTGTAATGGCTCGCATCTCACTCAGAGTAATAGCTGATGTCCTGACAATGGCTTTAAAACCCAGCATGTCCTCTTCCCCAACCACGTCACCTCTAGCCTCACTTCTGCTACTCTTCCCCTCTTAATTCCCCTTCAGGTACTCTGGGTCCCTTTCTGTTCCTCAGTCACTCCAGAAACACCCCTAAAGCAGAGATGTGTGCTTACTCTTCCCTCCACCTGAATCCTAACCTTTTTCTTTCACTTGTTATTTTTTAACTGTCTGTCCACTGCTAGTAGAAATATATGCCCCAATAGGAGAGGGATCTCGCCTATTTTGTTTTATCCTGATTGCCAAGCATATAAGAGAAGCTATATGTGTTGAACTAGTTAATTAAATTCTATCAGCAAGGCTGTGTGTTTGAGAAGGTGTTATCTATATTTCGTAGATAAAGAAAAATCGAGAGTCAGTGACGATTTGTAATTTGTGCAAGAGTGCAAGTTAACACGTGGTCAATTTACCATTTTCTAATTTTCAGATTAGAATCTAGGTCTCTTGACTTTTCAACCATACAATAATCTCCTAGAGCTGTGGAAACAGAAAAATATTTTTCAGCACATCAAAAGTGACTAAATTCACAGATTACAATAGGATTCTGCTTTTTTTGAAAAAAAAAATTTTAAAAAGAATGTGGGCTAAATATCATCTACTTCCTTTAGCTCTTTAGGATTGTTCAGTATAAAACCTTCCTTTATATTCTATATAATATGTCAAGCAAAGAAGCAAAATGAGACTAAACACACAGAAAAATATAATCATGTCTTCATGAAACCTCACTTTACAGAAATCTACCACAAGTGTGTGCTCGACTAGAGGACTGCTGCTTACATTATAGACATCTTAAGGGGCTTGTTCTGACCCAAAAAAGGGGTGGTTTCTACATTGGCAAGACCTAAGATGGCAAAAAATGACAATTGTTATAAAAACAACTAAGTAACAATTTTTACATTTTTCATCATGTATCTATGAAAAACAACCACCAAGCAGCCCAGCATTCCAGGGCATCCAACTGGTTTAAGGTGTGAGCAAGTTCTGGGAGAGAGGGGAACTGTAGTCTTTTCTACCAAAGGACACAAAAATTCTTGTCTAAACTGGACTTGTTCCCTCCCCAACCTGTGGGGATCGCTGCAGGAATTCTGTACACATTAGGCTAGGAATGACTGGAGTTACTTTTATATTGATCTGAAATGCCTTGCTATACTACTCTGGTCCCAGAGATATTGCAAGAACTGATTATCCCCTTGGAAAAAAACAGGGGTTGGAGAATGGGAGGAAGAATTGTGGAAACAAAGACATTTAAATCAGAAGACCAGAGATGGAGTGTCTGTTTCAGAAAAGATAGTTGTTCTAGATCAGTGGTTCTCAGGCATTCAGTATATATGGGAATCACCTGGAGGGCTTATTAAAAAACAAAACAAAAGACACACACACACACACACACACACACACACACACACACACACAATGCTGAGCTCCACCCCAGAGTTTCTGACTTAGTATGTCTAGGAATTAGCATTTCTAATAATCTCCCAAGTGATGCTGACGTTGCTGGCAGGGAATCACATTATGGCAATTACTGTTTTAGATGGCAATCACTATTTTAGATGTACCATTTGTCTAAATTGGACTCCATTTGGGGGAAAAATGTAACAAGAAACCCGTAATTCTCTAGAATGAAATCCCACAGAACCTTAGAATGTTAGAACTTAATAGACCCCTATAGGGCCCTCAAGTTCTGAGGATGAAATAGAGGTCCAGACAAGTTACTTAATGCGCCCAAGGTCATGTTTTTCAAACTGAAGATTAATACCCTCTCATCGATTATAAAATCAATATAGAATAGCATGACTAAGAAAACAAAGAGAGAAGATCAAATTACAAAAACGAGGAATGTGTGGATGTCACCTCTGACATTTTGGGAATAAAAATGATCAAAAGCAAATACTATGAATAATTGTATGCCAGTAAATGAGATGACCTCAATGAAACAGACAAATTCCTAAAAAATTACCAACCACTGAACCTGACTCAAGACAAGACAGTAAATCGGAATCTACTATCACAAATGAGATTGAATTAATCAAAAACCTTCTCAAAAAACTAGGTCCAAATGGTTTTACTAGTGAACTCTACCAAATGTTTAAAGAAGAAATAACACCAATACACAAACACTTCCAAAAAATAAGAGAGAACACTTCTCAATGTTTCTCTTCTTTCACTTCTCAAACACTTCTATGAGGCTAATATTACTCTGATACTGAAACCAAAGATATCGCTAGGAAAAAAAAAAAAAACTGCAGACAAATATCCCTCAAATATAGACTTGTAATCCTCAACAGAATACTAGCAAAACCATACCCAACAACATATAAATAAGATTATACATCCTGATCAAATGAGATTTATTTCAGGAATACAAGTTTGGTTTAACATATGAAAATCAATAAGTTCAATAAATCACAGTAATAATCGACAAAAAAAAATGCATGATCATTTCAAAAGACTCAGAAAAAAGTTTGACAAAAATCTATATTTTAATTTTACCATTTCATGATTTAAAAAAAAACACTCAACAAAGCAGTAATGGAAAGGAATTTCTTCAACCTGGTAAAAGGTCCCTATGAAAAACCCACAGCTGGCATCATACTTAATGGTGAAAGACTGAATGCTTTCCTCTAAGATCAGGAAGAAGACAAGCCTGTCTTCTCCTGCCATTTATAGTCAACATTATACTGGAGGTTTTAGCCAGGGAAATTAGACGAGAAAAGGAAATAAAAGGCATCCACAGTGGAAAGAAAAAAGTAAAACTATCATTATTAATATATGACATAGTTTTGTATATGGAAAATTCTAAGGAGTACACATGTACATATCCACACACAATAAAAACAATTAGGACAAATATATACACAAACATATACACAAAAATCAATTGTATTTCTAGTCAATCTATCAGTTTTACTTCTAATACAAGTATATTTCTTTTTTTAAAGATTCATTTGTTTATTTTAGAGAGAGGGTGCACATGTGGGCAGGAGGAGAGGTGATGGGAAAAGAGAAAAGGAGAAAGAGAGAGAGAGCGAAGCAGACTGCTGCTGACTGTGAATCCCAATGTGGGGCTTGATCTTACTACCCTGAAATCATGACCCGAGCTGAAATCAAGACTCAGTTATTCAACCAAATGAGCCACCCAGGTACCCCTACATTTGTATATCCATACACTATACAGTAGCAATGAACAATCCAAAAAATGAAATTAAGAAAGCAACGGCATCTAAAAGAATACTTAGGTATAAAATTAACAAAAGTAAAAGTCTTATACACTGAAAACAACAAAGCTTTGCTGAAAGAAATTAAAGAATGTCTAAATAAATGGGAAGACATTCAGTGTTTGTGGACTGAAAAACTTAGTATTACCAAGAAGATAGTATTTCCCAAGTTGATCTACAGATTCAGTGAAACCCTTGTCAAAATCCAGGGGGATTTTTTTTTTTTTTTTTTTTTTTTTTTGCAGTAACTGATAAACTCATCCTAAAATGTATGTTCAAAAATGTTGCTATCCAAAACAAAACAAAAATTCTATCACCAAAATTTCTTCTCATCAAACCCATGAATTTATTAAGATAGTGGGTATAGCCTGAAATTCTTAGTGAATCTTCCTAAGATCTGGGCATCAGACAGATATCAGATATATTTTCTTTGACGTTAGAAACATAGAGTTAGGATCACAGTGAAGTATTGGTACCATGATGGCAGAATAAAGCACGAGCAAAAGATGAAGATAAAAACTTTATTCATACAATTGTGGAGAAGGAAGCCCTTCCCTTTCAAAGCGGGGCGGGGGGGGGGAAGGCCTTTGAAAATGAAGGCTTCTTCAGAGCACATGTGTGACCTAAAGATTTGTAGGAAAGAGAAAAAGACAAAACACTTTCCATCTACATGTGGCTATAACTACAGAGCAAACCTGCATGGTAGACAAACTTTAAACCACCCAGCTCCAACTGGAAGCTCCCAGACAGATCTGCTCACTATCAGAGGATTCAGGTGTGTGAGTCTACTGGCAAAGCTCAAAGTCAAGTCTTGACTTGATTTTATCTTCCCCAAAAAGAAAGAAAATAAAACTGTTCCAGGTTTACTCCCCCCTGTCATCTCAGTCAGGAATCAAAAGTTTCTGTAGGTGGCTAAGTGGACTCAACTTTTAATTCTGTCACTGAGTAATTTTTTAATCTCTTAAATGAAAATGATAGTATTTGTAGATTGGGGTGATCCAATTAAAATGTAATGTTTTCGGGGCGCCTGGGTGGCTCAGTGGGTTAAGCCGCTGCCTTCGGCTCAGGACATGATCCCAGGTCCTGGGTTTAAGCCCCGCATTGGGCTTTCTGCTCAGCAGGGAGCCTGCTTCCTCCTCTCTCTCTGCCTGCCTCTCTGCCTGCTTGTGATTTCTCTCTGTCAAATAAATAAATAAAATCTTAAAAAAAAAAATGTAATGTTTTCAGTTGCTCCTCGGAGCATTTTGCATGCTGGGCAACATTATCCTAATTTTTTAAATGAAAAACTAATCAGATGCATGTATCACTTGAAGATTTATATACCTTCTTATTTATAAGAATGCTTTGGGATGTGGGGATAACCCTGTGAGGATTCAGAGCAAATTCTTCTACCATTTTGGGTTTCTCCTTCATTTGTAAAGGAAGGAAGGAACAAAGAGGAAAGCAGTTAATATTAGAAAGTTGCTTTCCTTTATCTTCAGCTGACGGTGCAATTATTCTCTTCTTTGAAAGCTTTACCCAGCTTCCTCGCTAACCTTGAATTTAATAGGAAAGCGAATGGCACAAATGATGGCAGTGCCTATTTCTACTGATTCCACATACTAACCTAACACTCTTTGAGCAAAACTGACACCAAAGGATTTACACCGGTGTTTCAATCATTTGAAATGCTATATTTCTGAAATTAATGTCTTGCTTCTTGCTTTTCTCTTCCTCCACCCCCATGAATTACGTTATTCTCCTCATTATATTGATCAGTAAGCAAAGAAATTCATTCATTTATTTCTTCAATGAATTGGAAATATCAAGAGCTCAGTTCATAACTCTGTAAAATTCCAAAAGTTTCTACCTTCTCTGTGTAATAGCTAGAATGATAGTAGAATTTTAACTTATATTTGGCTCCTCTCACTGCAGTTTTCCTAATCTTTTCTATATAACATACTTTAAAAAGGAAACCATTATTTGGGAGGGAAGATTTTCCTTTTCAGTGGGGAAAAAAGTAGGGGAAATAAGTCCCAATCAGGCGACTCCACTCATTTTCCTAGATGAAGATAACTAAAAATACATAAAATTTCTTTATTTTCTAATTAACAGCTATGATGCTGATCTTAGGAAGCTATGCATAAGGAGTCCATAAAAAGGCAGAGGTCCAACAACACCATGCAAAGATAGTAATTAAAACAGAAGGAGAAAGGCCTATTATAAATTACACTACACTTGAGGCTATAAAAAAATCTTTTTAATTAACTGAGAGAATGAGGCAAACAACCTCTGAGCTTTTATAACTGGGTACTGAAGTTTGGAGACAAACAGCACAATGATTTTTTTTTAAATGTGTCATTGGTAAGTCGAATATCACTAATCACTATCTCAAGGGGTGTGGATTATCCTGTACAAATTACTAAAAATATTATTGCTTAAGATTTTGGAGTTTGCATTGTTTCTCTGTAGCTCACCTATTACAGCAGAATCCAGAAACATCTACTGTAAGAGCCAGACTTTTCCTAAAGAACAAAAGAGTTTGTCCAAACTTATGTGAAAGTCACAATAGAAAAATCCAATACTATAGACATTAAACTCAAACATGTATATGCCTATTTTCTCCAATATAGGAGAAGGAACTTATTCTAGAAATAGTTTCTTAGTCAGAGATTATAGACTCCAAGGTCTGTTGCCATCTTCATTTGTGTTTTGGGGGGGGGGGTAATTTCCACCTTGGTCACTCTCTCAGGTGTTCCTACCTATCGCATTATCAAGATGATGATGAAATCATTACCAATATGTTCTTAGGTTTCCTAAGAAAATTATGCCTGTAGCATGATAATGGTGATGTGTTGAGTTCAGACCTCCTTTCAAAATCTATGGTTCATTGTGGGCTTGATATTAGAGAGTGAACATCAGTGTTAAGTTGGGAAATAATTTGTTTGATGCTACTAAATAGAATGATTCAAGATGGGGGCAAAGAAACTAATCCTCAGGAACATAGCTTTTAAATTAATCCAGTTATGTATGTTGAGCAAAATTAGAAATGGTTATTGACCTCTCTTTTTGCTCTTCATTGTCACTATTTCTCCCCTTAGGGCTTTTTTTTTTTTTTTTAATGACATGTATCATCTCAACAATTTACTTTTCCTAACACAAAAGGAGAAATATGATTTCTAAGCCTTTCATTCTATTAAAGAAAAAGAAACTTAAAAGCCTAAAGCCTAGGAGCAAACCACTGGAGTATGAAAGCTCTCAACGAAGGAGAAGCATCCCTGGAAAGACAAAGGGCATCATTTAGTAATTAATGAGGTCTGGGTCTTCACTCTATGTCAACACAACTCATCCCTCATAATACCTGACTCCATTACCATGTGGCTATGCCGACTGCTCCCTTCCCCTTATTATCAATCATGAGCCCCACAATCACAGAGCAAGACAACTCAAGGTCATATTGAAGGATGATTCTCGAGACTGAAGTGGAGTTCTAAGCAGAGCCTCTAGATGGCACTCTTTCTTATCAGTAGTCATCGTGAACAGCTTTCTTTTTGATCTTCACAACAATCAAAAGGACTAAAATTGATCCTCTGGCCTTATATTTTGATACAATTGCCTTTTGCCAGCTTAGTAGAAAGCTGTATGTTTACATAATACATTAATTTACCAATAGCAATTTGTGTTCTTAAGAAAAAAATTCCTGTATCTTCAGAGGGTTTCAGTTCCTGCTGCTGTGTCCTCATTGAACCTTGCATAACCAGTATTCCACCTGGTAGGAAGTGTTTGTTTCAAATCAATGCAGTCCCTACACTCCACTTTGGACCCGACTTGCAATGTTGTGAAGGTAACAAAAGAAGAGGGAAGTCAGCATCTCCAGTCTTCACTAAGGCCAGCCTTTCACAACTCCTTGTGAAGTTGTGATAGCTATGTGGAGGCAGCGGTCATGGTATCTGTGATTAGAAACAGAAGAAGCTGTATATGGGCGGGAGGGAGCTGGCTTTCCCATCAACCCAAGACTGTCTCTGTGTTGGCTCGGTCGTCTCCTGTCACCAACAGCATTAGGGATGCTTCTAGAAAGTTCACGACTAGCCTTAACGTCGAGGCAGCTCCTTCACCGCACCCAGTATTCCCTGGCTAACCAGGCTATGTACCCCAATTCTACTCCTCCCTCCAACCCCAACACACACACACAGAGTTCTCAGGAAACCAGGCATTTTGTCCACGCTTTACAGGGGAACACATTTCAGCCCTGTTGATCTGGACACAATCAGGATGTGATTATGATAACCAAGAAATATAGAAGATTTGAGGGTAGGCTGTAGGGTAGAAAACTGAAGATTTACAGAATTCCTTTCTTTCATGCTTCAGGTGATATTTAGCAAACACGCTTTTTAATGTCTGGGGATTTTCAAGAATTCAGAGTTAGGCATAATTGTAGATATTTCAGAGAGTGACAAAGAGTAAAAACCAGTGTTCCATTCAAATTTTTTCCTTTCATTTTATCTTGTTCCAGCTCCAACTCTCTGGTCCTGCCTCTGGGCTTTCCATTTTCCAAAGATGGACCTAGCCATGGGTTTGCAGACTGACCTCTATAAGACCAGGGGGCTCTGGCAAATACAATGTGCACTGACTCTTAAGACTCTTAAGAAAACACAGAAAAATCTCTCATTAACCCTTTGTCCTCAAGCAAAGACCTTGTGCTTCTTTACAATTATGAATTATAATGAACATTCAGTCTTCACTGAGTTATTTTTTCTAATAGCTTATCTGGCTGAGACATAAAGCAGTGAAGGTCATAGGTGCCATACATAAAAATTTAGTTATGTAAGTTGTAGTAAATAATTTGAACAGGCCATTTAACTAATCCTGGATTTTGTCCACAAAGCCAAAGGTCTTACTTTGATTGTTCAGTTCATATCTCCTTCCTTTTTTCACTCAGAAAACTCTTCCTTAGGATTCAGGAGTGGGAGGAGAACAACTATAGCTTCAAGTTTACTCAGAAACATTTTAACCCTGCCATTTTCCCAAATACTGCTTAAATGTTTAGAGCTCCATAAAACTCAAGCTGCATTGGATGAATTCTGTAAACATCACCAAATGCAGTTTTTCTAGAAAGAAAGCTGCCAAATTTTTAAGACACAAGATTAAGCCTCCAGATGGCCTTCTCTGAAGTGTGAGTACTAATTGGGTTTCCATGTCCTTGTCTGACACTCTAGTCCATCCGGAGTGTCTCTTTCTAGAGCTGAGTCTAGGAAACCAAAGTTCACACAAGGGCCCAAGAGAAGGCCAGAAAGATAAAACAGACCACGTGGGACTGATTTATGGGAACTTGGTACCCCCTTACTACTAGGCCATTTCTTTCCAAAAAAACTTCTTCCTCTCTGACAAAATACCTAAAACTCTACCTCTAGGAGATTTCTTCTCTTGGCTCTGAAAGACCTATTTGTCTAGTTCTCCAACCATATCCAAATGTCCTTGGGAAAGGTACAATATCCAGGATTTATTAGCAACACCTGCCTTCCCTTATCTACCTTAGATGAAGTTTCAAAGAAAGAAGCAGCAGTGCAGAGAAGTTATGAGGCTTGTCTAAGATTATACAGGTTGTAAGTGGCTAAATCCATGTAGCGCTGAGGAGTGAGGTTTTGGAAGGAAACCAGCTCTGCTCCCATTCTTCTCTCTTCTCCGGGCTGTGGACAGGCAGAGAGGCACAAAGCTCAAAGAGCTACTGGTAGTTTCTTAGGGCAACAGCTCCAGAAGGGGGACGGGGAAGAAAGGCATCTCACTTCTGTGGTTAGGAAAGTGCTGGGGACCTGGTTTACAGGAGAAAAACCCGGGATGGTGTGTCAGGAATGCCCAATTCCAACTCACGAGAGAGAGAGAGAGAGAGAGAGAGTGAGAGAGAGGGAGAGAGAGCGAGCTCAAGGTCAAATAAGTTTGGAAAAGGCTTCTTAAAACACATCTTTTGGAAGATCTTTAATGAATATTAGCCTAGTAGAACAGTTCTAAATTCCACGTGTAACATTTTTTTAACCTATTTCCTAAACTACTTGATCAAAGGATGTTCTTTTTCCTCACATGTATCAACATCTCTCTAGAAGAGTTTGGGAAATTCTGCTTTAGTGGAAGTTGTCAGGATTTTGTTTCCTTGTGATGCCCTGCAGCTGTCAGGCAAACCAGAACTGAACTTTCTAAAACCCTTCCTCCTGGCAGAAATTATTTGCATGTGTTTTCTACCAGAAGGCACAACCTAAAAAGGTCCTGAAGCTTTCATCACTTGGAACACCTTTTCACTAAGGCCGTTAACAATTATAGAGAAAAATCTGTTGAGGGGCAAATGGAAATAAAACCCAATACTCTCTCTTTTCCACCTGCAGCTCTTTCCTTATTTAAAGACTCCCCTGAGTTCCCTCTTTGCTAGGGAACTTTTCTTACCACCCCCAGGCAGAGTTAATTCTTCATCCCCTTTTCTCTCACAGCCAAAGTTCCCGTTTGTATGACAGTACTTGATATTCTTGCATTGGAGTATCTGCTCACAAGCCCGATGCTCTCCATGACCTAAAGGCAGTTCAAGGTCATGGAAGATGAAGTAGGTACCTTCTTAGCGCCACCATCTGCAGCCCCTGGGATTTGGCAATTGTCCTAAGGTTCTGTGATAGGCATAACATTCTGAGTTCACAAATTTGAGAGGCCAAATACAAGCACCATATATAAATTTAAACTAAATTGATTTAAAATTTTAAAGTATGGAAAATCATACCCCATTGAATAAAGAATAATGTGTTGATTATGGCCATTTAATTTTTCAAGTGGAGAAAGACAAGGGGGAAAGGAGGAGGAATGAGGTAGAGAATCAGAGGAAAGCTATAACAACCAACAGTAAGAAAAAAAAAAAAGTAGGGAGGAAAATTAGAAAAGAGAAAAAAGAAAATCTATACAAATGGCAGGTAAAGTTACAGGTAGAAAGAAATAAAACAAAAGAAAAGCTAGAGTGGAAAATTTTGGGGGAAAAAACCACAAATGAAGGAAGAAAATTCAACACTTTTGAGATGTTGGTGCAAGAGTTTATAGTTCAATTTACTGTTATTTTGTAGCATAGACTGACCATGACTAAGTAAACCATTATTCACAGGTCTACAAATGTTTTTTTACCCTCTGACCTGCTGATTTTTCACTTTGAAGGTCCAGTCAGTTAGCCCATAACCGCTGTCATTGTAACTATTATGCCATGGAAGAGAATCTACGTCTGAGTTTTTGTTCCCTTTCATCTACTGGGTAAGACCAGCCTATTCCAACAGAAAGTATCATGGTTTGCCAGTTTTTCAAAACCCTTCAAATAGAAATTTACTAATAAGCTTTTTGAATTGAAACAAATGGAACTGAAATAAATGTTTGAATTGCAAACAAATAAAGATTTTACTTGCTTTCACTGTTTCCACTGACTTCTAAGCATAGGCTTTTTAAAAAATATCAGAATATTTCTTTTTTTTTTTTTTTTTTTGGCCAGGTTTTCTTTTCTGTGAGATCTTCCCTCCCATCTCATCTTATCTTCCTAAAGTGCCTTCAGGTTCCATGGCAATTACCCAGTTTCCTTTGTGGGCCTTACCTATTTTTGTTACTTAGCAATAGTCAGTTTCCCTCAAGCAGGGCTGTGGTAATTAACTGGAATAACAGGGAATGACTCAGATCCCTGATCCAAAGTTCTCTTCCAGCTCTAAGTTCCAAAAATAGTCCTCTATTAGTCAAAAGGCTCATTTCAATAATATTCATTGTTTAGAGGGTCTGTGAGTACATTCTTTATACTCGGGAGCCTGTAAGAGGCGTTGTGTTTTGGCTTCCCAGCAGGAGATTTCCCTGGGCTAATGTAAAACATCAAGTCTTACAAACCTTTTCAAGCTTTCAAGTCCAAAATATCATCAGGAACCTCTAACTAGCTCCAGGACATCAGGAAAGCAGAGAGTTCTTTGGCCTTCGGTTTCGTGATCCATAAAATGAACCCCTGAACAAGTGAAACTCTAAATATTAGCTCTAAAGTATTCTCTTTCTAAAGGGACTTGCTCTTCAAGGTCTACCCAAACTTTTACAAAATAGGATATGAGATAGCAATTCTGCTCAGAATTCGACAGAAAGACTTCTTGCAAGATTTTTTTAAAAGTTACTTCCCTAAATCAGTCAACCAACCACTCTCTACTGAGTCATGATTATAGCCAAATATATATCCAGCTAGAATTCACAGGAAGAGGTGTCTGGCCCTTGCCTGTCAAATTTCGAGAGGGCATACAATAAGGAAAAAAATGACAATCCTGCAGATACAATGTGAGCCCCAAATGAATGATAAAACAGTTAAAAATTCCTATCAGGAATCTGAAAAAGATTCAATGGAAAAGTAGAATTTCAGTGAAGTCTATAATAAAACTCAGGTATGCTTCAAATGGAGATGAGGTGGGAATGAGTATCAGGGTGGCATTTGTTTAAAAGAAAAACAATGTTTCACTTGCCACTCCTCTGTGTCCTTCAGGTCTGCCCTGCCTGGCAACATGCTGCAGTCCTTCCATCTGGAATGCTCTTTGTTCACGCAAATCCACAGCTCCCCACCCCCCTCCCGAAAATCTAAGCACAAAAAAACTCTTCCTTCCTGAAGCAGTCTCTGATCCTACCATTGAAAGTTACCTTTCTCTCTCTCTCTCTTTTTTTTTTCAAATATTTTATTTATTTATTTGACAGACACAACTTGTTGTGGTTTTTGTTTTAAGATTTTATTTATTTATTTGACAGAGAGAGACATAGCGAGAGAGGGAACACAAGCAGAAGGAGAGAGGGAAAAGCAGGCTTCCCGCTGAGCAGAGAGCCTGACATGGGGCTCAATCCCAGGACCGTGGGATCATGACCTGAGCTGAAGGCAGATACTTAACAACTGAGCCAACCAGGCACCCCTACCTTTTTCTCACTTAACCTTCCACAGAACCTTCTCTTTCTCACTTTTACAGCATCTGTCACTGATTCCCCTCTCCTGGGTTTTCATAGACTCTCCCTCATCTGTGGCTAGACTTCATGATCCTTAGGGGCAGGAGCTAGTAAAATTTCTTTACTCATGATACTTAGGTCAAGGTCTTATATTAGAAACTCGTTCAAGGTTAGTTTTTCTTATTTTTTTATCCACTCATTCATTCAACACAAATTTATTGAACAACTGACTATGTTTCAGTTACATTCTAAGAGCTATATAGCCATTTCCCTTACAGACTGAATTCTGGTGGAGGAAAACAATTAATCAATAAGCAAACTAATAAATATACAATGTGTCCAGTGCTTATAAGTCCTATGGTTAGGGGGAAACTAAGGAGTAGCTGGAAATAGTTTAGATTCAGTGGCCAGAATTTATCATATTATATAAGTGATATATCATTCTTTATAAATGAAGAGACTCTTTTGAGGCATTGGATAAAATAAATTATGCAGTGATGAAGTTCTCAAATTATCCCACTGCAAGTAGGAGTAATAAAGATAATTGATACTAAGAATCAATAATTAATATTGTCATGTGTAATATATTAGCATACATGTATTGCATGTCTACTATTTTCTAGGCAATGTAGTAGATAATCCATTCAACAACTAGAGGGGTATTATTATTGTTCCCATTCTACAGATGAAGAAATTGAGGCTCAGATGGGTTAATCCGCTTCAGATCATTAGGTAATAACAGAAGAGGTATGAATGGAATTTGGATCTCTCAAACACAAATGCTAATGCTGTTTGTCCCCAACACCTCTCTTCTAAGATGACATGGATGAAAGAATGATTTTTCCTCTGCCTGCTTCCTGGAGCTTCTCCTCTGGTCTCTCCCCTCTGCTTTGTTTCTGGTTCTATATCTTTTCCAGAAGCAATGGACCAGAGGTTTCTGCATCCAGACCTTGGAGGGGAACAGAGAAGAAAGCACGCACATTCTAGTTTCCCACAAAAGGAATTTGGCCCTGGGTAAAAGGAGGTCTTCTGAGTCACATGGACCACAGAAAAGGTGGAGCCAATCCAGGGAGGAAAAGTGAGGCCCACAGGCTCCCACCCCTGAGCAGCAAGAAGATACAAGGAAGAAGCCCAACTCAAATAGAATTCCAAGCTTCAGGATCCAAAAGCACAAGTTCTAGGCTGAGGTTTGGTAATAAGGCACTGATTCTCTGCACCTCTGATTTCTGTGATGTGATGGGAATATCACTGCCCTGAAGAAGGAATCAGGTTTCTAGGGTCTACACAAATGCAGTGCAAGAGGAAGGTACGTGCAGAGAGAGGACACTGGCATCTGTTTTCTGCAGGCCATTCCCTCCTCTGCGTAGCGGACTTTCAGGCTCTTTGTCACATGCCCACCTCAAGCTGGCATCCCTGGCAGCCCTAGATGAGCAGTGCCTCAGCCCTCCACCCAATCAGGGCCATGCTAGACTGCTGAGCAGAAACGTACAATTAAAATTTATTTGCATTAGGGTATCAAAATATACTAAATAGGTAAGGCACAAGGGGAAATCTCTTAATTACTTCCACAGTCAAACCACTGAAGCTTTGGGAGGAAGGAGTGTTTGTTCCCAGGATGGAGTTAGGACGCTGTGGGGATGAGCAGGAAGTCACTTCACAGCCGCTTCCTGGGAAGCATCCGTAGATGATCTGAGCAGATGCTCAACAAAGAAGGAGGCTCCCCTCCTCAGTGACCATCTCCCTCCAGCATCCAGAAGCCACTCCCGCCAATGTCTAATGGCTAAACCTAAATACAAGGAAATACCACAGCGAGTTCTAGAATGTTCTGAGGACATGCCACAGTCACAACTGCTGCTGAGAACATGACACAGGGCCTGACACACAGTAATTCTGAGCAGTGAGTACCACTGCTGTGAAGGCCAGGAGGGATGAATGTGTGGTTTCTCCAGCATAGCCCACCCTCTGACTTGGAGGGCAGGACCAGGGATGAATGCCTGACCCAGAGACAGGGGCTTCTAGGCAGCTGTGAGGCTGTGAGGGCCTCTGGCAGGATCGCTTGCCCAGCATTTCATACTAGAGGGTGAAGAAGAGATTCAGCAGAAGGAGCAGAAGGACAAAGACAGGAGGAGAGAAAAGAGACAGTGGAGGCAAATGGTTCATAGGAAACCCTCTGTAAGAGTAGAAATAAGCAAACTGTCTTCACTTGATTTAAAAGATAAAGTGACTGCACATTGGCCTTGACAGAGAAGCTGGATGACCATAAGGTAACAGGCAGAGGGAGTTCAGACATGGGTTTTGAGAGGAGGTATCCCCGGCTCTAGGTGTTTCGTGTCTTGGATGACATACTATCCATGAGGCCTGATGGTGCAGTCACTACTGAGCTCCAAACCATGACCTGATCCCCGTGAGGCAGGTGGGACCAACTTTCCCTCAATTCCTTAAAATAAACCCACAGTAACTGAGATTCTCTGCGATGATCCCAGAAAACATGAGAAACACAGGAAAGGGAACGAAGGCTAGCTGAGATCACCGAGCTCCCGGAAGACTGAAGGCTCCTGGGAGTTTCCCAAACCCCATTGGTGACTGCCTGTGGCAGAGCCGCCTGGAGAATCTGATAAACAAGGAAGCTAAGATTCTGTGTGTTTATCAAGCACCCAGGTTATCCCGTATTCATGCCAGCTGGGACTTTTCTTTCAAACTCTCCTTTGAGGTAGGCCTGATGAGGTGACGCGTTTGTCCTTCTCACTGTGCCCGTATTCCTCTGCTAATGCTCTTGTTAAAACTCTAACGTTTCTGGAGGAAAATAATGCATGCCTGTTGTAAAGATCTTAGAGAAATCAGACAAGAAAACAAAAATCTTTAAAAAGCAACTGCAATTTTATTTCACAATGATACGGCTAAATACTAGTGTATTTTCCCAATGTTTTCTTCAGTACAGGCGCTGCACACATACTATTTTGTACCTGCTCTTCTCACTTTATAATCTATCTGGAACACTTTCTTGTGTCAGTAGGCATTTTGCTGTATCATCTCTAATAGTTGTGCATCATTGTAAAGAGAATTGATAGCAAACTTAATGTAACCAATCCTCTATTGTCAGACTTTTAAATTGTTTCCAGTTCATCTCTGTCATAGAAACACTCTGAAGAACAATCTTGTATAAAATTTTATCCATATACCTGATGGGGATTTTTGTTTGTTTGTTTTTCCTTTTGTTTTTTTAGCATAGACGCCCATGAGTGGAGTTGCCGAGGGGGGAAAAAGTATTCACAACCTTACAATGTTTGAAATAGATTATCAAATGGCCTTCCAGAAAATGCATAGTGACTTAAACTCTCCACAGCAATGTGTGAGAGTATCCATTTCCTATGTCCTTGCCAACACTGGACATTACCAGTCTTTAAAGTCCCGTTAATGTTTTCTCAGTGGACTTAGCAGCTCTTGATTCTGGCTTCTCATTAAAATCACTCAAGAAGCTTTTGAAAAGCGCCAATGTCTAGTCCCCATCCACTGAAATTATTCAGAACCTCAGAAGTGGGGCCTGACCATTTACCTAAAAGAACTATACACTTAAAACAGTCACAGTTAAAAAGCCCTGATTCAGACAGCTATTACCCTCAGTAGGCAGGATCCACACAGAGAATTCTAGGTAAGATTTTCTTGCGATGGCTGGAGTCCTCAGCCCTGTGAAATCACCATTATCATGGAGAATATCTGAGCATTTTCTCCAAACAACCATAACCAAATCAATTTTATATACCACCTTAATGTATGTAGGAAGCACTTACTCTTCACTCTCTCTCTCTGCCTCATTCCCTGACATCCTTCCCGTAGACCCCAGCCCCGGCATCTCTTCCTCAGGAAGCCTCTCCTCCTCCCCAACCACATTGCATCCCCCCTCGTGCTTCTAACACATCAAGTGACTCTCTGTGGGGGTACTCAGTACCATCGTGGTGTCTTTTGTGGACATTCTGCCATGGGAGTACTTGGGAGCCAGCATAGTTGGGAAAGGTTCATGAACAATGAGATTTGATTTCAGATACTGGTAGGATTTGGACAGGCAGAAAGAAGTGCCTAGGAGTAGGAAAGCCAGAATCATTAACCTTTCTTAAGTTTGTGGACACATATGGAAAAACACTGAAAGCTAAAACCTCTCCAGAAAAATCCAAACATGCCCATGCATGGAAATGACGAACATGCTTTCAGGGAGTTAGAACTCCAAGCACAACCATGGATCCTTGATCCCAAATGGGCCACATTCAGCTTTTTAGGAGAATGCAGCATAATGATTAATTTCTTTCTTCTAGCCAAACAACACTGGCTCAGGAACACCCCCAAACTCAATCACTGTCCTAAGTAAATGGCAGAAATACCAGACTGCCAGCTACCTCTGTGTCCAAATTCATGGACCTATCTATGATTTACTTTTGCCTTAGTAAAATGGGGTAAGTTGGGGTCAGAAGAAGGAAAGAAAGGGACACGGAGGGTCCTGAAGTCTAGGACCCAGTTATGGAGCCAACAGAGCAATGATTCTGTTCTCTGTTATGTTATTATAGGTAACATGAGTACCTATCCTAAGACAAGAGAAGCCAAGAAATCTAGAGTTGAAGGTAAAATTCTCTCCCCATCAAGTGTTTTACCTTTAATGAGCACAGGGCAAGCTGGAGTTTGTTCTATCCCCTGTGGTCCCCTCCTGGAGCACTGGTGCCTCAGGGCAGGAACTTTGTCCTCTGGCATAACGCCATCTGTGGCATCACTCTGCAGTGCTATATAAAAAACTACCACACCTCAGCTGACCCCATTGTGTCTAGACAACTTCATTACTATGCAGGACATGACAGACAGACAGGCAGCCCCACATGCCCCAGAGCCAATCTCCACCAGGAGTGGCATCATCCCGGCCCTACCTACTATCCAGTCCCCATATTCTGTCTCCCGTGGCACCTGAGAAATGTTTAGAATCCCAGTAGAGAGTTCAACAGAATACCATTTACAACAACAGAGCATTTTTTGTTTGTTTAAATTCTAAAGCTCCTTGCCAGAGACCTTCCTAAAGTGAGCCAAATAGAGGTGCCTGGGTGGCTCAGAGGGTTAAGCCTCTGCCTTTGGCTTAGGTCATGATCTCAGGGTCCTGGGATAGAGCCCTGCATCAGGTTCTCTGCTCAGCAGGGAGCCTGCTTCCCCCTCTCTCTCTGCCTGCCTGCTGGTGTTCTCACTCTCTCTTTCTCTGTATCAAATAAATAATAAAACCTTTTTTAAAAAATGAGCCAAATAGCATGTGTTATTCATTGATATAGCATAGATATTCATTGATTTCCACCAAACTGCTATATGCTAAAGTTAGCTTTACTGCTTCATTTACACACTAAAGAGGGTATGATTTTACTACTCTAAACTTTGAAGTAAAAATAATTTCCCTTTGAAAGGACAAAAGTGGCTGGGCATCCGGGTGGTTCAGTCAGTTAAGCATCTGACTCTTGATTTTGGCTCAGGTCACCATCTCAGGGTCATGAGGTCGAACATAACATGGGGCTCCATACTTGGTGTGGAACCTGCTTAAGATTCTCTCTCTCCTTCTTCCCCCAACCTCCAAAAAAGAAAGAAAAAGAAAAAATAGAATTTAAAAAGACAAAAGTGGCTTTGGAGGTAGTGGTTAGTTACTTAATACAGCTATAATTTGTGATTTATAGCTTACCATCTAGAAAAAGATCTACTGGGCTTTTCCAGTCAGGATCCCCATGGGGAAGAGCCCTGCTCAGAGCCAGGTTACTCCTTGACAGTACATCAGCCTTCACTTCCTGCCTTCCTCCTCCCCTTTCCCTCACCTCTGCTCACTCACTCATTACAGATTTGTTTTTTTTTTTTTTTTTTTAAGATTTTATTTATTTATTTGTCAGAGAGAGGAGTGAGAGTGAGCACAAGCAGACAGAGTGGCAGGCAGAGGCAGGAGAAGCAGGCTCCCTGCCGAGCAAGGAGCCCGATGTGGGACTCGATCCCAGGACGCTGAGATCATGACCTGAGCCGAAGGCAGCCGCGTAACCAACTGAGCCACCCAGGCGTCCCCAGATTTGTTTTTTTGTTTTTGTTTTTTTTTTTATTTATTTGACAGACAGAGATCGCAAGTAGGCAGAGAGGCAGGCAGAGAGAGAGAGGAGGAAGCAGGCTCCCCGCTGAGCAGAGAGCCTGATGTGGGGCTCGATCCCAGGACCCTGGGATCATGACCTGAGCCGAAGGCAGAGGCTTTAACCCACTGAGCCATCCAGGTGCCCCTCATTACAGATTTGTAAGACAGTTAATGAGACAGGCTTCTGAGAAGCGCCAGGAGGGTCAGAGTTACACAATCACATATACAATCGATGAGAATATTCACATTGCATTCATTCCTTCCGCGTTACTGTCGCACCATATTGACTTCCCATCCATAACTGTATAAAGCCAAAGGACAGAACTTCGCCTTTTCTCTATGGACAACATTTACAGCATGTTCACTGGTTTTGAAATGATAAGCCCTTCATCCCAAGTTTAAAGTAAGGTGATTGACTTTTGCTCAATTTTATTGCCTAACATATCTGGCTCCTTTTCTCACTAACCTATTCTTCACACTAATCCTTAGTCCTTGGAAAATACCATCATCCAAAAATGCGCAGTACAGAGTTAATTTTGGAAAGAAATGGCCGATAAAAGGGGAAGTCCTATTGAAGTGAAAAAAAAACAAAGAAAAATGGGGAGGACATGAAGTCTGCACAGAAGACATAAAAAGGAATAAGATACAACGGGGCCTTTTGAAAACACTATGAATATTCACAGTCAGCTATATCAGCCAGGAGACAAAAGAAGAGGAAGAACTCTGACTTTTGAGCACTAAGTCCGCCATACCGTTTATGAACATAATTATATTGAAAAGTCACAACAAACCTGTGAGGATAATATTATGATTCCCAAGTTGCAGAAGAAATAGAGGCAGAGAGAAATTAAGTCATTTTCCCTAAGTCATTCAGCTAGAAAATAGCTCCACTAAGATTCAAACTAAGGTCTCGCTGGCTCCAAAGCCCAGGCTTTTCATTACTCTGCCAGCCTGCTTCCTAAGTCATACACACCTCAATATTAATTTACAAAGTCACAGCCATATAGAGGTACCTCTCGCTATGCTATGTATGACTGCATGTATGAAAATCTACATATTTACATAACATTTAACCCTCACAACTACACTGAAGCTCTGACACTACCAGTATCAATCTGCCCAATTTGCAAATTTGGAAAACTAGTTGCTTTCATGAATTTATTCAACAAATATTTAGAGCCTATGCTTTTTTTTTTTTTTTTTTTGTTTTTTGCCAAACGATATTCTAGGATCCAATGACACACACGTCAGAAAAAATGCCTGTATCTTGGAACTTGTAGTCTAATGAGAGAAACAGATAAAAACAACACATAGAAAAGTAATAAGATCAATGAGTAAATAAAACCTGGGTAAAGTGGTTAAGAGCAAGGTGGTTTGCCTACTGACGTCATCCCCTGAATGTTTGCTAATTGTGCCCCAAACTGAATTCCCAATTTCCACTCACACCCATTTGGCAAAAACTTGGCATTAACATGGCATCTCTTTTTTCTTACATTATCCATCCAGTTTATTGGCAAAATCCTATTCATCCTACAATCAAAATATTTCTAGAACCCAGTCTCTTCTTACCACCTCCTCTGCTACCATCCTGGTTAGAGCCAGGATCATTTGACTAGCCCCTAGTTAGTCTATTTTTTTCCCAGTCTTGTTTCCTACCATCAATTCTTAATAGCAGCCAGAATGATCCTTCTTAAAACATAGGTTCTTTTGCACTGGTTGGCTCCTTATCACTCACTCCCTCTCTCAACTCCTTCAAGCCTCTGCTCAAATGTCCCGCTCTTGAGGAGGCCTGGCTTGCTACAGTCTCCCTGCTCAATTTTTTCCCACAGTACCTAACATCTTCTAAAATACTACATAGTAAACTTATTCGCTATATTTTTTGTTTATAGTCTATCTCCCTCCACAAGAAGGTAAGTTTCACAAGGGTAAGATTTTGGGGTTTTGTTCACTAATGCACCAACAGTGCACAAGATAGTACTGACAGCTACAGTTTCCTTAATATTTACTCCTTTCAGAAAAAGCCTCCTTTCCATCAAATTGAATACAGCTGAAGAAAATATCAGTAAACTGGACATACAGATTGAAGCACATAGCGAAAGGGGAGTAGAAATTATGGAAAGAGATTAAGAGTTCTAACGGGCACAATGAAAAGTTGATCTGTGAACATAATTCAAGTCCCAGGAGGCACAGATACCAAAGAGGGGCAGAAGCAATACTGGAGGAGACAGTATCTAAGAACTTTTTAAAAAAATGAGGAAGACTTCAAGCCACAGATTCAAAAAGCATCATACAACTCAATCAGGGTAAATATAACAAAAACCATACTGTGGCACATCATGGTAAAAATGCCATGAGCCAAAATTACAGAGAAGAATTCTTTTTTTTTTTTTTTAAGAATTTATTTATTTGAGAGAGAGAACGAGAGGGAGCATGAGAGGAGAGAAGGTCAGAGGGAGAAACAGACTCCCCATGGAGCTGGGAGCCCGACATGGGACTCGATCCTGGGACTCTGGGATCATGACCTGAGCTGAAGGCAGTCGCTTAACCAACTGAGTCAGCCAGGCACCCACAGAGAAGAATTCTTTAATCATTCTATTACTGCCTTGCAAAGACAGTGGCTAAGTATGGTTACCTTCCACTCAATCTTGAACCCCTTCTTTCACCTTCTGCATTTTCAGAAATGAAATTTCTGAAATTTCAGAATTTCAGTGAAATGGAATTTCACTGTGTAATTTTCAGAAAACCATGTGCCTGAGACATGCAAGTATGGGGATAGAGCTCTAGAGCTCCTCCCAGGATAAAACCAGATTCCCAAAACATTAGGGACTTTGAGCACCATTTCTCATACTATTAACCCAAAATGGAGGTAAGCGCTTTTTTAAATGAATAAATGTCATTCACTTATAAAAGTTTTGCTTTTTTTTTCCATAAAGGTTCCACCATAAATCCCATTAATCTTCCTCTGTGAAATTCTGCATAAGTAGTGGAGCCGTCATAACCTAGTTCTTCGTTATTAGAGGACACTGAGCCAGAGACAATGGCAATGCATCCAGATGCCTGGCTTCTCTATGAAGCATCAGTGAAATAATGGAGGAAACACTTGAAAAGAAAAATTCCAAGTAAGTGGGTCTATTATGTTTATCCTAATCTTAGGAGTATCTTTTAAATACTCAAGTAAATTTTTAAATGCATGTTTCTGTCAGCTCAAGTTGAAGGGGAATAGTAGCTTAAAGGCATTTTCTCAGATGTTTAAGAAAAAGATGAACCATCCCATCCATTAACCATCAGATACTCTTTTGTAAAGATCTTTTATTTATTTATTTGACAGAGATCACAAGTAGGCAGAGAGGCAGGCAGAGAGAGAGAGGGGAGGAAGCAGGCTCCCCGCTGAGCAGAGAGCCCCATGCGGGGCTCAATGCGGGGCTCGATGCAGGGCTCGATCCCAGGACCCTGAGACCATGACCTGAGCCGAAGGCAGAGGCTTTAACCCACTGAGCCACCCAGGCACCCCTTTCAGATACTCTTTTAATATAAAAATGAGCTCCTCTGCCATACCACTGAACTAAATATAGGGTGGCCCAATTTAGTGTCAACAGATGTTCACGCTTGATTATCTGGAGATGAGAAACTAATACACTCCCTGGCCCAAAATGTGTGTCAAAGACGTAGAATAGTGAAAATCTTTGGAGAAAGAATGCAAAATGCTCATTTGGGGGGATTTGATAATCTTACAAAATAGCAATTCTCCAGAGAAAGTGATTACATTCTCTCCTTAATGCCTGCCACCCTTTCCTTGAAGATTAGAAACAACATGGTGGCAAGAATGCCACTGTCATTTGATAGTTGTCAGAAGTCATTTTGAAGACTTTCATCTGGCTCTGGGAAAGCCATCTTGAAACGGAACTAAAGAGAGCATTCAGGATTTAATGACAAAATTGCTTTGTGCTTTAGAAAGAGCATTATGGAAACATGTAAAATTTTTTTCTCCAAGTGACAAAGCTGTCATCTTAGTCAAATCAATGTGGCATCGTATTAGACAGTGAGATAGAATGCAAAGAAGCAGAGTGGAAAAGTTATCCAAGGTCATTTTAGCATTAAGGTTGAAAAGGAAATTATATGGATTAAAACCCCCCGCGGTTAGGAGGGGGGTGTAGACTCCTACAGTATGTTGTGTCCACATGGAGAGTATGGTCTTGAGATAACAAACCAGTCCTCAGATTCAGCCTGAGCCAACTCCCAGCCGGGCTGAAAACTGGATGGAATTTCACTGTGTCATAGGAAATACAGGTGACAGGGCTGGAAAAGTATATGAGCAAAGGATGGCTTTCAGAGGCAAAGAGCCTTAAGGCTCTTACTTGAAACAGCTTTAACGTTGCAAAGCCACGTAGGTATGATTACATTATTTTCGTAATATTAATTGGCCTATTACCATGCCACATGCCAGACATTGTTCTAACTTCTTTACATTATCTCATTTAATCTTTACAACAGCCTATAAGACAGATACTGTTATTGTCCCAATTTTGCAGATGAGAAAACCTGAGGTTGATTTACTTGCCCCAATTTATGACTGGCAAAAGAAGTAAGACATAAATCCTGGCTTATCTGGGTTCTAATGTATGTGCTTTAAACACTGAGTATCCCACCTCCACTGGCTTCCTAAGCATTGTCAGAGTGCTGCTCCTTTCAATTCCTATGTAATACAAAGTGTGCTCCACCATTTCCTGAAATCAGTGAAACAATAGGTCAGCAAGTTAGTGTCTTCCCCATCACCAAGACACAACCATCCTGACATGCCAAAGTCAGGTGTCAGGCCAAAATGCAGAATATACAAGGAAATATTCAACAAATATTTCTCTCAATCCCTCTACCATCTGAGGATCCCTTGGCTAGATCAAGAAACTAAAAAGTAGTTAGAATGTGGAGAGGAATTTTCTAAGAAGAGATCACTGAGAAATCTAAGCTTTGAAACTGAACCCCTGAGATAGGGAAGCCTAGAAGCTACCTGCCTCCCCATTTCGAGCCTACTGAATACCAAGATTTAACTGAGCTACACTGAGAACCTGATATAGGTTCCATTTTGGGAGGGAGGGAAGACACTGGAGATAGGCTTCTGCTTGCTAAATAACTATACTACCACCTATGCTGAAGTCAGTTGTGTAGGGTCTTTCACATGGACCAAATGGAGGCCACATAGAGAGTTGGACTGGCCCAAGAGGACATCTAGGAAGTTAAGGGGACTCTACCATTAAGAGCCCATGTAGGAGGTGGCAGGAAAAAAATTACCCTCTCTGAATACATTTTTAAGAAACTAATGAAGACAAAAATAAATTGGTTTTGATTCATCTCCCATGAATTGTGTGTTTGTCATACCTTTTTTCCCTAGTATCACATTCCAATGGAGCATGTTGGGAATGGGGAATACAGTTGTGTATTCAAGAATATGAGCTCTGAGACTTTTAAGGTTCTCTAAGAAGGACATAAACCCTTTTTATAAAAGGGTTTTAAGGTTTTAAGTTTCTCTAAGAAGGACATAAATGCTTTTTATAAAAAAAAAACTTTTTTCAGCCCCTTACATTCTTCCAATCTCATTGGCTTAGCCTTAGCTTCCCATTACAGACAATGGGATTCACATGCAAAAGATGACAGCCTTCCAAGGGCAATGAAAATAAGTGATTATCCTAAAATCATCCTGCCATTCAACCTCTGTCACCCTAAAAAAGATATTCACTTCTAAAAATTTCCAAAAAATAAAATAGGATCACAAAACAGCATTTACTGAGTAGTTACTATATATAAGACATTGTACTAATTGCTTTACATGAATTATCTCTTTTGATCCAAATAATGCATAGGTATTTTTTATTGTTTAAGAGAAGATATTTATAGGCAAAAATAATATCATTAAATAGCATGTATTCAGAGAGAAAAGAATATTAAGTTTTGCCTAGGTAAATTAGGGGTGACATTAGAAAGAAATATTTAAATAACACTTTTATTTCTGAATATAAAGAGATGCATGACTATTATATAACCCTTGGAAAATGTACAAAACTGTAAAAAGGAAATGTACATTTCATTCATTTTCTTTTTACACAGATGCAATCATATGGTATATATGATTTGGTAAAGTGTTTTTTTGATTAACCTATCATGTATATTGCCTCCATAATTAAATATTCAAACATAATTTTAATGAATTTAAAAATTATGTTTGAATATTTAATTTGATGAATAAGTTATTTTTAAAATTTCATTCTACTATTTATTTTCAAATTCCTTGTTAACCACATCCTTTTCTCACTCTCATAAAGTAGCATAAAAATTCTTGAAGGAAAATCTTTGTGTGTCTGTCTCATTATGGAGAAAGCAGAAGAGCTCAGCTCAAGTTATGCTGGGTAATAACCACAAAATTTGGTGATTTACAAAAAAAACAAGGTTGTGGGGCTTAGTTGGTTTACTTGTTTTATCACTGACATTTCATGCCAACAATCAGCTTATGGAGATCAAATAGAGGTCGGCTCTATCACCTGAAGCAAGGCAGGAGGAGGACCTC
Source organism: Enhydra lutris kenyoni (assembly GCF_002288905.1). NCBI lineage: Eukaryota > Metazoa > Chordata > Mammalia > Carnivora > Mustelidae > Enhydra > Enhydra lutris. The sequence goes on along the minus strand of NW_019154088.1, from coordinate 24,690,539 downwards.
TGTCAAAGTCATTATTATTTTTACATCAGAGGGAAAGGAAAGATGGCAGAATATGCAATGGTTCTTAAAGCTCCTGATATGAAAATTGTAGGCATTACTTCCACTCATTTGGGGGGGGTGTGGAGAGGGGCAGAGGAAAAGAGAAAGAGAGACTCTTAAGCAGGCTCCACACCCCACGTGGAGTCCAACATTGGGCTCAATGTCACAACCCTAAGATTATGACCTGAGCTGGGAAATCAAGTCAGATGCTTAACTCACTGAGCTACCCAGGACCCCTTCTACTCATATTCTAGCAAGTCACACAGACAAGACTGATATCAGTAAGAGGGGAAGAATAGTCCTCTATCAGGAGTAAGACCTATAGGGATCGTCCTGGATGGAGCGGCAGCAATTACTTTAACGATAATACAAGCTGCCATAGAGAGGTAATGGCTGATCTTAGTCTAAAAGGGTGAGAGGGAGTTCTTCAGGTAGGGAAAAAATAAGGGAGGAAGAAGGAAGAAGAACATTCTAGGGAGTGGGAGAATCATGTGAAAAGGCAATGAATTCTGAATAACACTTGTCTCCGGAACAGCATATCCCAGCATGGCTGGATATGTGAATAGCGGTTAATCAAAGGTTAGTAAGGTATGTAGATGAGAAATGAGATCAGAAGTAGAGGGCTTTTTTGAGTCACGGCATCAGTCAGGGTCATTCAGATGGACCAATTAAATGGTATTATTGATGAGAGTTAAATAAAGGAACTATTCACAAATGTGTGAGAGAAAGTTTAAGGGGAGACCAAAAAGATAGTGGAATAATCTGAGAAAAGGGATTGCTGAGACATCTCACCACCTCTAGGACTAAAAGGCAAGGGAAGAGAGTCATTCAAAGAAGCCAGAAAAGTGGCTGTTTGAAGTAGAATGCCACCTCTCAGAGTAACTGCCTATAAGAAATTCACCACCCAGCAGGAGCTTTGGTCTTCAGGAGAGGGCTACAGGCACCTGTGAAAGTCCTGAGGGAAAGAACAGGATAATAACCTGCCTTCACTATCCTCCTATGCCCTCATCTTCTGCCAGGGCCTGCCTTTGGCTAAGCCTCATAGAGATCAGAGAAGTAACAGCCTATGGGTGCAGGCCTTAAAGTTCAGATTCCTGGGCAGAGACAGCACAGTGGAACACAGAGAAAGAAAGAGAGGTTCTGTGGGGCAAAGAGAAAAATGGACACACAATAGAGTCAATCTATGATGAGCAATATATGGAAAGCTAAATGAAGGAATTGACAGCTAAAATGAATCAAAGGGGAAAATTCAAAAAATATTTGAGTGTAAACAATGTGAAACAACTGTACCTGGAGGGTAGTGAGCAAGTTGGCAATATAGGAAGAGAGCAGATTACAAGTGAGGAAAGTAAGATGGGAGAAAGCAAGAAAGTCAGGTTGAGGACTGCCTGGAACTCGAGAAGGAAAAGTCCAGAAGGTAGTTAGAAACATGGGTCTGGCACTCAGAAGAGAGAGGGAGATGGATTAGATTTGAGTATCACTGACAGCTGGCTGTTATAATGACTGGATAAAAATTTCCAAGGAGAGCATATGGAATGAAAAGAGGGCAGATGAAGCCATTGGGATAGGAGTGAACCAGAACCAAATATCCTGTGCTCCATCAGAGACTCCCAGGAGACAGCTGTGTCACTAACACAGTAAGAAGATAATAATCTCGGAGAAACAGTGTCAAAGCCCAAACTTCACACAGGTTTTCAGCTCAATGACACGTATTCTTTTTGGGCAAGGAACTCCAAACTGTGCACCTGGTATAAAGTGGTTCCTGACTGGTAGGAGCCAACCCACATTCTGTCCATAGAAAGACACCATCATCCTAGGTCTTGGAGGGTCACCAAAAGCTATTTTCCAAGGACACTGAGCAAAATATGGTGAATGAAAATGAGACACAAAAGGAAGCAAGATAGCATATAAGAACCAGCAGAAAAAAGGACAAATAGAAACAGACACAGAAGTCAGAAAACTGGAATTATCGGTTATAAAACAACTGTATTTATTACAATTAAAGAATTACAAGGCAAACTGACATGCTTAGAAATGCAAAGTCAAATGGAAGACACATCTAGGCTTCCAGACAAGCCTCCAGTGTCCACTGGGCATTTACTGAGAGCCTCTCTGCTGGGGAGAGAGCCTCCCCAGCCCACTACTAGGATCTCTGATTCATTGATCCAACCAGAATGCAATCAAAATCATATTTCCAGTAAGTAACATCAGAGATTCTTTTGTTCTCCAACACTGTTTACAGCCCCCTCCTGGGAGGACCTTTAACTCACAGGCTTCAACAGTCGAGCACCCATGAGCTGCATTCTGTCTCTCGGTGGACACAGAAAAGTATTTTATTCATGATGGACAGCCTCCCAACTTTAGGATAGCTTAAAGGCAGACATGGAGAAAAGAATAAATAACTTCCAAACTTCCTTTCGGGTTCACAAGGCTGCTTCAATTTAGAGGTTGCAGCAGGTGTAGTCCAGTAAGTGTTTTTCTGCATGCAACTTTATTGTCCTTCCAAACAAGAGAAATCCTTTCATTTTCTGTCCATAATTGACTCTCAGAGTGGTGGTATAAATTTTATCTTTTTTAATTTGGATGAGAATCACAGAGCCATGGTATAGGTCAGGCACTCAGTAAGTATTTATTGAATGAATAAAAAAAAATGTTAATGGATAGAGGCATTTTCAAGAAAGTAAGGAAATTGCATCAATAGTTGGTAGCCAGATACTGTTTTAAATCAACCTATTTTCTGAGCCATTTTAAGTTAATTGTTACCCAAAACTGTAGTCAATGCCATGAGAAAATATTTTGCCAATAACTGTACTTTTGAGAATTTCAAGTAAGCATGGGCTCATGCAGGAAACAAATGTAGGCAGCATTTTGGTCCTAAATATCACCCACATTTGTGTTTGCTTACTCTATGTATATTAAAATCTTACTGGGAAACATAAACATTAGACATCTGCCTCTGAAAAGAATGTCAACAAAAAGTACTGAGGTTTTTTTCCTGGCCTGTGATGTTCCATTCAGGACCCAACAAAAGGCTGACATATCGAAACATAAAATTGCTTTGAAATGTTGTGGAAAATAAATAAGAACTGTCTTTTCATCATTTTTTCTGTTGACACAGATTATACAAAATGAAGTCTACATGGACAGCCTATTTTGTCTTTTTTTTTAAATCTTCAACAATGTTTGATTATAAGAAAACTCTAAACCCTTGTCCCACCCCCACCCCAACCCCACCACCACCAAAAAATTTACTAAAATAAAATCTGGAAGGTTTTTGAATGAACAGTATTTAGTATCAGTTATCTTAGATGGTAAACAGTTCACGCAGAGAGTGAAAAAGAGTCAAAACAGCAGGTCCTCTCAGAAGAAAACATTTCTGGAATAGTCCCTGGAGATTCTGCCAGACAGTGACCCCAGGAACATGGCTACCAAAAAATTAGAAAACCTTACTGAGGTCATATTAAAGGGTGAGGGGACAAGCATACACGTTTCTCTTTCTCAGAGAGAAATCCAAAACTAATAAAAGAGAGCATGGTAGTAAGACAGTGTAAAAAAGTGGCTAAGTGGAAGTATCAACATCCATACAGAAAATGTAAAATGAGGGGCAATGGTTTAAGATTTGCTGTGAGATGGGAAAACCAACAGCAACATTAGGGGTAAATAAAGCCAAATTTTAAATAATGCATTGGTTGAAGGTATAAAGAAGTGTGTAAAAAGATATATTATCTGGAAAGATACAAATACTTACAAACAAATGGTTAGTAATTCAGGAGATAAATAGAATGGTATGTGCTTCTTCACTGAATTTGATACTCACGTAAATCTACTGATCAGACCTTTATGGCATGTTCCACAATTTGAGAACTATTGAAAACTTTGAGGTCACATGGACAATTAAAGGGATGGAGGATAAAATCTTTAGAAAAATGCTAAAGAAATCTGATGATATTTTCTATGTTCATGAAGGACTGTTGTTTAACTAGAGCAATTGAATTCAACATCCTCTAAGAAGAAAGCAAAAGATGGCTTCAGCTGCATTATAAATACTTCAGATTTACCCTAAAGATTCATGTCCTGGGGAGATGAAGAGGCTGAATTGTTAAAACGGAGAACAATGTGTAAATCCAACAAACTGCAATAAAACACACAGTTTTAGCAGAATAATAATAACCAGTGATCCACTTACCTGGCAGTGAAAAAAAATCACGGGCAAATAAGCAAGACTTTACCAGATTAGGATTCATTGTAGATTTTGTTGTGAAAGGTCCCATGGGATATCCCAAAAGAACAGTTTTCCCCCCATGATATCATCCTTTACTTCACCAACACTTAACTATTTATGACTTTGTCATCATTTCCCCAGAATCTTTTATAACAGTACTACTTAAAATAATTAATCCCATAGATTACCCTTTACACACGAAAGTCATCCTCTTTATTATGGAAGTATAGTTGACACACCATGTGAGAGTTTCAGGTGAACAACGTAGTGATAAGACAACTCTCCACATGTTGCTATGCTCACCACAAGCATAGCTGCCATCTGTCACCACACAGCACTATTACAGTATCACTGACTACATTCCCTATGCTGTACATTTCATCCCTGTGGAAGGCATCCTTTTAATTTTCTCAAATTTACTTTCTTAAAATTTCAACAAGTGCCTCCTTCTTCCTTCTTTCGGGAACTTGGGTAGCACAGAGTGGTTTTTTTTAGCCCTCCGTTGATGCTGCTCACTAATATAAGATCCCAGTCAATCTCCCTCTAGGTATTCACATTTCTAAAAGAAATTAAATTTAAATCTATCTTCAAAGACTATTTCCCCACCCCTACTCCATCTTCTCTGTCATTTCATTTTCTCTAGTCTGAAGCTTGTAAATTAAGATGCATTTATTGCCTTCGTCTTCTGTGGGGCAAGTTACTGAGCAATGGGGTCTGGAAGAAATGCAGTGGGCTCTGCAGAACTCTTCCAATTAGTGTCCTGTGTGGTATTTTCTAGATATTTTCTGCATGGAGAGAATCTAAGAGGTGTTCTCCTAGCCTAGTTTCCTTCCCAGAGAAAAATAAGATGCAAAGGAAGACAGACGGAACCTGTGACTTGTAATCATCTTTTTGTCCCCAGAGCCTGCATACATATTTCCTGATAATAATATCTCACCTTTATGGAAAGAGTCTGTGTGCCAGGAACTTAGCTGAAATCTTTATACTCATCATCTATTTAATCCTCATAACAACCTTATGGGGTAATTATAAGAGTGGCTGACATTTATTGAGCCATTTATATATGGCAGGTACTCTTTTAAGTGCCTTATTCATACCATCTCACTTAATCATTAAAATATGTGAAACAGGCATTTCATTAGCCCCATCTCAAAGAAGAGGTCACTGAAGCTTATAGAGTAAGGTCACACAGTTAATAATGGAGCTACCAGGATTGTAACGTGAGTGCACGCTATTAACCACTATACTACAATACACTGTCTCATTTATCAAATGATAAGTAAACAAACAAAGGAATGAGCCATGAGTGAATGACTGAGTAAATAACTAGAACAGACAACTTGAGCCATAGAGAATTTGTGGGCAGGCATTGTAACGTGTGAAAGTTGGATTATACCATCAAAGCTGGATTATACGACCATTCAGGGTCCTTTTAGTTCTAGATTTCTGTGAAATTAACAGCCCAAGTACATCAACTCAAAAGCATTTGCTACTTTTAAGATTTACAAGACCTAATCAAATTCCTGATTTTTTTTTTGCAACACTAACCATCATCAGAACTCTCTACAAACACCAGTTAATAAGCTTTGTTAGTCTTTGTCTTCCTGATGAAAGGAAACAACCGGTCCTAATCAAGCAATACAATAGTGAAATTCTCAGCAAAGCAATGTTTGCTTATCTGTTCCTTCAGCTTGTATGATCCTGCTAGGAAGAACTTCAAAACACAACAGAAATCAGAGGGGAAGTGTGTGTGGACAGAAATAAACGTTTAAGAAAAATATGGGAGTCATTATCAGGTCAATGTCTAATAAGCATTCCTTTTACTCACATTTATTTGTTAACTCCCTAAGTGTCAGTTTATTTCAAAAATACACTGTAGAAGTAATTTTATTATCTAGCTCCATGTGAAAAGAAAACAAAAAATCAATGTGACCTTGAGATGATCTAAGGTAGCGACTTGAAGATGTAAAGGAGAATGGCAAGCACGGCTAACTTTCTTAATCCCCATTTTGAGCACAATCGCTGGATTTCTGAGCCACCATCTCAGCATAAGCCTAAACTTCACTGAAAAGCCTTGAGAACCTCTCATCAAGCTAAGTTTACTGTGTAGTATTTTGAGAAACTAAACTTTCAGTCATATTTTAAACAATAATCTTCAGTTTTAAGCAGCTAATTTGTTCTAGATTCACCCAACCTTCCTGCAGGTACAAAGAATTGGAATGTGGAAGGAAACTTCAGATTCTTTTGTCCAATACACATGAGAAAACAGTGGACATTCTTGAGGTCTCTGGCCAGTTAACGGCAGAGACAGAGTAAGAACTACGGTTTTCTGTTCTTGGAATCCCCTGCACACTCTATGGAACTACACTGACTGTATTAGTCAGGGTTCTGGATTACAGAAACAGAAAGAAAAAATATATATCTGCTGTTCTTCAGGGGAAGGGCTCCAGGGACAGGCAGCAATGGTCTGGGACAACATCTTGACAGCTCACTACTGCCAGGAGGAACAACGGGCCCTGAGGATGTGCGTGGAACAGTGTGTTCAAGTTGCTATAGGCTTGTACCTTGGCAGACATCAGATCGGGACACCAGGGGACCCTGCCCTAAGCCCCTGGCCTCAGCCTCTTAGAAGGTAATAAACTAGGCAGCTGGCCTGCACCTGCACAGTTCACTCTCACAGTCTGGCTTCAGTCAATCCTGCCGTTGGTTCAGAGCTTGGTCCTCCACACCTTGCTGGGCCCCTGGGGGGGGCAGGGGGCATCAGTGCACTGTGACCAACTATGGCCTCTGCAGAAGCACGGAGGAGGACTATGCTTGATCCGTGCCCTGCAAGCTGGACTCCTTACGAGGAGACTGGGGGAGGAGCCTGTAGCACCTAGGCACCCAGGAGTTTCTCATCCCAGCACTCTTCCATCAGCCCACAGTAGAAGTCCCCCAATATCAGGCTTCCTCTGAAGCCTGGAAGAGTGGCTGCAGTGGCAAAGCCCCAGGCCTGATCCTGCTGTCTTCCGAGCTGCACCCTCATGCTCAGCATTTCCAGCCCATCTTCTCCCTGCCCTCTCATCTGGCCCCACACTTAGTCCCCACCACCACCACTGAAAGCCACAAAGCACACCCTGCAGGCCTCAACTGTACCCTGTTTCCATTTCTGGGAAGCCCCACACTCCCTGGCCTGCAGGTATCACTCATCATACTCAAAAAAAAAGAGGACATTCCCTGATGAAGGGTCTTGGGTAAAGGGGCCAGCTCCCCCATCACGGGGTGCTGGCTTTTGGGTGGGGGCAGGCAGGAAATATATATACACATATATATTTATGTATATATATATAGGCAGGAAATATATACATATATGTATATATATTTTTACAAAGAAGATTTATTATGAGGGATTGGTTCATATGACTATGGAGGCTAAGAAGTACTCTAATCTGCTGTTTGCAAGCTGGAAACCCAGAGATTAAAACCAGAGAAGCTGGTAGTATAATCCTGTCCAGGTCAAAAGGCCTGAGAATGTGCAGGGGCAATGCTGTGACTCATAGTCTGGGGGCTGGAGAAGAGGAGATGAGATGTCCCAGCTCAATCAGTGGGGCAGGGAAAAAAACAGGTGAATTCCCCCTTCCTCAGCCTTTTGATCTTTTGTGTTACTCAGGTCCTCAGTGAATTGAATGATGCCCACCCACACTGGGGAGGGCAATCTACTTCCCTGAGTCCACCAATTCAAATGTCAGGCTAACACATAAAATTAACTGTAACACTGACCGTCCCCTTCAGTTCTTCAGGACTTCAGGTCAACCTGCACCTCCAGAGAACAGAATCACTGGCAATAAGCCAATAACTTGGCACTTGAAGTTGCTGGAAGAGAGTTAAAAATGTACAGAACTAGCTCATCCATGCACCTATCCCATAAATATTTGAGAAACAACCATGTGTGAAGCCAAGCAAGGCCCATAGAGACAGGAGTGGATACGCCTCGGCCAAGATCCCTAAGAAACTTACACTGATTGGGAGACAGACTTTTTAAAAGAAGGGGGAGTAGTCCAACAGTGTGACCAAGTGAGCAGGCATGCATTTATAGAGCGTCCTATCTGAATCACTCACTGGGTTAAGCACCTACGGACAAACAATGACCAAGAGACATAATCCTTGGTCTCAGGAAGTTTATAGCCTAGTTGGAAAATCATACTTATAGTAGTCTTAACCTAGGCTTTATGATTTGAACTGCATTTCGATTTAATTTTTTTTTGGTAATCCTATGTATTTTATTTTGTGTATTTATAAAAACATTACCCTGAGATGTGGTCCCTGAGGTGTTTCCCTAGACTGCCAAAGATGTCCTTGATACCAACTTTGGGTCTGTAACTCTGCAACGTGAAATAGAGAAGGCACCCTTAAATGATTCACGCCTTGTATATTCTCACAATTAAATGCTGGAATTTTAGATAGATAGACAGATATTATAAATATGTAACATATATATATATATATATATATATA